>NC_048409.1:27348218-27415984 GCF_013103735.1 Etheostoma cragini
ATTGGCTGCTTAGAAATTAAGTGTTAACGAGCAGTTGGACAGGTGTACCTAATAAAGTGGCCGGTGAGTGTAGGTTCCTGTAATATTAGTTAAAATAATTCATAATTTTAAAATTAGGTATAATTTCCTATAAATGACATGTATTGCCCATGTATTCCAAAATAGGTGTAAAACTAGTGGTGATGAGTTGGTGTTAATGAAAAAATAGCATAGAAAATGTTGAACAAAAGTGATTAAAAAAGTTATTTTAAAAATGGACAAAAACGTCAGAAAATGTGTCCCAAAAAAGTGTTAATTTTGTACCAGAGGGACAACTAGTGCATGGTCAACCGGAAGACAACACGAGGGTTAAAACGTCGCCATCACTCTTTAACAGTTGAGACATAAATCTGCACCTCCTTCAAAGGTTTTCACCTCACATTGACGTGTTTAATCAATTTTTGTTTTTCACTACTTTATTTATCAACTACTGGTAAATAACCACTATTAAACTGTTTATTTAATTTTTTCCTGTCCAGGCCTGGGAGAGGCTGGAGAAGGCTGAGCATGAGAGGGGCGTGGCTCTGCGCAAGGAGCTGATTCGTCAGGAGAAGTTGGAGCTGCTGGCTCAGTGCTTTGACCACAAAACCACCATGAGACAAGCCTGGCTCAATGAGAACCAGAGGCTTGTATCTCAGGTACAGACCTTATGCGGCTGGGTTATAAACATGCTTCTTCTAGTTGCAGTTCACCTTAGTAACATGAGAAATAATATAATTGTTTTATGCTAACTATTTTTCTGTTTTGCTTCGATGTAAAGTCAAATCCTGCATGCTTAGTGATATGATGATAAATACCAGATCAATTTAACTTCATCAGTGTAACAAAGGTACCTGCACTGTCTAAGTCCCCACTCCACTCAAAAATGTGTTCCTTCACCTGGATGTTTTTGCCTCACTATGCACAAGCTTGACACTAGAAGGCTGTTTTCAAACTCATCTGCTACAGGGGGAAAGTTTCTGTTCTCTTCTGTTTATGCTCACTTGTTTTTTTTAAAGATTAATTTGGGGCGTTTATTCGGCAGGAAAGGGGAGAGAGAGAGAGGGCAAATGAGATTCTGTAAAGCACCACAGGCTGGAGTCGAACCCAGGCGTACTGCTTCAAGGAGTAAACCTCTGTATATAGGGCACCTGCTCTACCAACTGAGCTACCTGGATGCTCACGTTTACTGTGTGTTTAAGACATGCACATAAGACATCACAATTAGTCAATGCAACGTACACACCCTCGCACATTAAACCCATTTGTGCCATGCCGGTTAAGTGTCTGTTTGGATTTTACCTCAACACCCTGGCGAAGGCTTTCAGCTGAAACGCTTATGTCATGTAAAATTAAAGGCTTCTTATTATACTCAGACTCAGTGCCTTGCATCTTCACCTCTTTTTTGAAGTAGGAGACTACATCAAATTAACTTTGGAATTAACAACTATAAATGTATAAATAGGATCTAGATGTTTGATTGAGATTATGTACAACTTGTTATGTAAAGTACCGTACATCCACTGTATATTGTATGTCTAAATTAACAAACTAGGCCTGCAAAAGAGAATATTGTATAGGCTGTACAATCAACCTGTGCATGTACAGTATGTGAAGTCCTCTACTACTGTGTGCAAATTAGTTAGCCTTTGGTCGTCATATTTCCAGTGGTTAATTTTCATCAGATTAGTGTTCTTTCACTCTCTCTTTGCTCCTCCCCCCTTTGTCTCCCCACTCTCATGGCCTCAGCGGCACACCTTACACTTTTTTTTTTCAATTATTTCTGCTCAATACAGGACAATTTTGGCTATGACCTACCAGCAGTCGAGGCGGCAATGAAGAAACACGAGGCTATCGAGGCCGACATAGCCTCATATGAAGAGCGAATTGGCGTGGTGGTGGAACTTGCTGCAGAGATGGAGACAGAAGGATACTACGACATTCGGCGTATCTTGGCACGTAAGGAGAACATTCTGGGCCAGTGGAGTCTGCTGAAGGAGCTGGTGGCTGGGAGGAGGACCCGTCTGGAGAAGAACTTGGCCCTGCAGAAGACTTTTCAGGACATGGTCTACATGATCGACTGGATGGAGGACACACAGGTGCTGTACTGGAGGCTGTGTGTAGTGAGAGAGAGAAAGAGAGAGTGAGAGCGAGACACTCCACTATATTCAGTAGTTAGATAAAGACAGAGGAATGAAGTAGTGGGCAAGGTTAAAGAGGTTTAAAAAAAATTATATATATAAATCTACTGTTTCTGATCTGTAAAGCGACTTTGAGTTTGGGAAAAGCACTATACAAATTCAATTTATTACTATTATTATTACATAGTTTTAAGAGTGAAAACTAGAAATGGGGGAGATCCAGAAAGACAGAGTGAAAGAAGAAAGACACAGAGCAAAAGTATGTTTGCTTGCTTTTGATTCATCAATGTTAATGAAGACTCTGGGAATATAGGAAGAGGGAAGACATAATTGAATGAGGAAGTAGAAGGCAAAAAAAGGCCTCCTTATATAAATGACATCACACGTTCCCTGTCATCTCCCTCTCTCTCAGGTCCAGCTTCTGTCGAAGGACTTTGGGAAGCATCTTCTGCAGGTGGACGACCTGCTGCAGAAACACAGCCTGCAGGAAGCCGACATTGCAGTGCAGGCTGAGAGGGTCGAGACACTCAACACCGCTGCACTCAAATTCACCACTATAGAGGGTACACTCACATCCGTCTTGTGAAATGTGTATAGCGCTGGCAAAGTGTGTCAGTTTATCATCTTTAAATTGAATTCTGTGTTTCTTTTTTTAATGTTAATTAACCTAATTTTGTTGTTTCCCAGGTTACCAACCGTGTGACCCACAGGTGATCTGTAACCGTGTCAACCATGTCTCTTCCTGTCTGGAGGAGCTGAAACAACTGGCAGATAAAAGGCGTGATGAGCTTGAGGAGTCGAGACAACTGTGGGCCTTCTTTCAGGTAAAATGGGCCGACGGGACGAGGCTAAAGGCAGGATAAAGTCATGTTATTGTTCCAAGCATGTTAAGAGGCCAATATTTGTTTGTTGGATGATTTAAACAGCCAATTTCACACAAATTGGGGGATGTGTCCTACATTTTTTGTAACTTTCCACAAACCATTGTTCCGATGTTCACACACATCTCACCCAGTGATTGGTCGGGGTTGTGGAGATGAGAACATACGCTGGGTTTGAACTCTCTCAAGCGCTCCTTTTTTAATTTCAACAAAACTGTTTTCTCTATCTTTTTGTGTGTAGAACCGAGTGCAACATTATTAATGCCTTCAGAGAGACCGTCTTAAAATGTGTGTTGTATTTAAATGATTATTGCAGTTGCCGTCTCTATATGATGATTTCACTCTTTTGATAGATATTTAAAGGGGTGTCAGTCTTTGTGTTTGTAATAATTGTATCTTGAGCTTCCCAAACCTGCAGCTTATTTAAATACAATACTAGATAGCTTTTGAGGAGAAGGGGGGGAGGCAGGGGGCGTGGCTTTGATCGACTGCCACTTTGCTCGTTTGAAAGCCATGATGTCTCTTTCTCATGGGTGGGCCAAATTCTCCGGGCGGGCCAAGCAGAAAAAGGCGAGGTAACCTTGCCCCTTATGACCTCATAAAGGACAAGATTCCAGATCGGCCCATCTGAGCTTTCATTTTCTCAAAGGCAGAGCAGGATACCCAGGGCTTGGTTTACACCTATCGCAATTTCTAGCCACCGGAGGATAATAGGCTGGCTGGGGGAACACATATTAATGTTAAAAAAACTCATAAAGTAACATTTTCATGCCATGGGACCTTTAAATATGCACTAATTCATCAATTATACTCACCAACCTCTATTCCTGGCCTATAATCCTAACCCCCAACTCTTCGCATTCCTTCTTAACCACAACTCGCTAACTAGAGGAGAGATGTAACATAAATGTTTCTAGTGAAGACGTAAAAGTCTCACAGTGAAATACTGTCTTATGAATCTTTGGTCTTTGCTGCTTTGCGTCAGAACAAAACCTAGCTGGCTGACCAACCATTGATTAGTGTTTAACAGCATTAATTATATACTATACTACAGTTTTTATGAATAACACAGCTGTCTCTCTAGCAATGTGGGAGAAAAGGTCAAAACTATAATCCGATTAATTGCTCAAATCAAACCAAATGCAATGGTAGTCATATAATGCTGACCGTTTATGGACTCACTCTGTAATATTTTGAACACTCAGGTACAATTAGAATCCCACCAGCATTTTTCCATTTATCACGTACCTTTATTTTTTTCTTAGTTTGGTGCATCAATATGTCTTAGATGCAAGTCTATAGTCATGTGTCAGAATTAGTGTAAATTGCCTGAAAATGCTGTCTGTCGCTTTGATAACACAGAGGCCATGAAGTAGTTATTAATATTAGTGAATAAGCTTTTAGAACACAGTTTGAAAGTAATGGTATGATGTAAGTAAAGCTCTAAGTAGAGTTATGTGTATATTTAGAATAGAAGATTGGTTCACACAGTCGAGTCACTAATTATCTCACATTGATTAATTCGGCTAATTCCACTTCTGCCTTTTGGAGAGGCTCTCAGAAACAGACTGGACTTGGTGTTAGATGGACATTAGGGATTACAAGGGAGGACTGTTCTATATTTCTGAACTTAGTTTCTTTACATGCTGTTTTCTTTTCACACGTAGACATTGCCTAACCTTTTTTTGTTCTCTCTTTGCATTTCTTTTACGTTTTTTTGTTGTTTGTTTGAGTCTATCTTGTAGGACTGCAAGTAATGATTATTTTCATAGTTGATTAATCTGTTGAATATTTTCTAGATTAATCGATTAGTTGTTGGGTCAATAAAATGTCAGAAAATTGTGAAAAATGAGGATCAGTGTTTCCCAAAATCCAATCCAATCCAACTTTATTTGTTAAGTACTTTAAAACAACCAAAGTTGACCAAAGTGACGTCTTCAAATGTCTTGTTTTGTCCACAACTCAAAGATATTCAGTTTCCTGTGAGAGGAGAGAATAAACTAAAATAAATCACATTTAAGAAGCTAGAATACTTTTTTTATATTACTTTTGTCTTAAAAAAAAATCATTCAAACCAACTAATCGACTATCAAAATAGTTGGTGAATAATTTAAAAGTTGACAACTAATTGAGTAAAATAATTAATTTTAACTATCTTTTCCTCCTTCTCAACCTTTTTTTTTTAGAATTAGGTTTATGTTGTAAAACCTATAGGTATTATGTTTATTTTCTTTGTTAAAACAAAAAAGTAAATCTAGTTTGTCTGTTTGTTCTGCTGTTAGGAGCTGGAGGAGTCGGAGGCCTGGATCAGGGAGAAGAGCTCTATCCTGGGAGCTCAGGGTTATGGGAAGGACCTGAGCAGTGTGCTAAAGTTACTACAAAAACACAAGACTCTGGCAGGAGAACTGCTGGCTCACCGGTCACTGCTGCAGGTGTGTGCGTGCGTGCGTGCGTGCGTGCGTGCGTGCGTGCGTGTGTGTGTGTGTGTGTGTGTGTGTGTGTGTGTGTGTGTGTGTGTGTGTGTGTGTAAGTGCACCTGGAAAGCCTACAGTACTTGGAGTTTCTGTTCTCAACTTCAGGTACTTTAGGGAATTTAGGGATCTTTAGGGAACTTTAGGAATTTTCATTAGTACAAATACAGTTGTTATAGCACCCTGCTTTTTTCTGTATATTTTCGTTTGTTGAATCTGACTCTATAACAGTCTGAACATGTGTAATTTCAATTAGTTCCATATGTGATTTATTGGCATTGGTTTCATGCTGTTCTTCTTGTTTGTGAACTTGTAGTTGTCGTGAAATTGCACATGAAAGTTTTATTATCATGTGAAATTGCTGGTCAGTGTACCATCCATTGAGAAACAGCACCACGCATGAAGCCAGTAAGGAGCATGTTTTGTTCATAATGAAGAGAAAAAAGTAAAAAAAGAAATACTGTAAATGCATCCAAATGTCAAAGATCAATGTTCCTGCATTTGGTGACTAGTACTTCTGATTATTTCCTTGAAAAAACATGCTGGGATTTTTGCATAGTATAAATGACTTGGTGTAATGCCATTTTGCAGCATGAGCATACTTTTATGACAGATCCTATTCAAAATTTGCAAACCTTTCCTCTTCAGCAAGTAGTGTTGATAAACTGACCCAAGAGCCGGTTAATTAACCCAAGTCATGTTCCTGAACTGGGAGAATCGAGTGTCATACGACAATTAACTGACTCACTCCTGTTTTTTTTAGTTTTTTTACCTCATTAGCGCTTCCACTGGAGTGGTGGTAGAATCAATCATGAAATGGGCTACCTTTAGCAGCACGATTCGACCAAAAGAGTTGTTGGCACCAGGCTACTGAACGAGATCAAATGTAACCGTGCAACTGCTTGAGTCTAATGCAATGAAGCGGCCTCTTTTTCTCGGCAAGCTTGAGTTATTAACCAAACTTTGTTTCCAGTGCAAGTTAGATGATTGTGTTCGTGGCAATTCACACGTTATCGATGGGGTAGGACATCGGATACAAATACGCGTCATGTTATCTTGGTAGTTGTGTTCAGTTAAATGTTAGAGAAGTGAATGTTGCAGGCTGCATGGTAGATAGGCTGTCAAGAGGAACCTGCGCACCAGGCTACTGAACGAGACCGTAACCATGCCTAATGCATGAGTCTAATTTATCAAACGGGTGTCTACGTTATCTGCAAATTTGGCTTGTGTTCCACTTTAGTGAAATAATTGGGAATAACACTATCCTATCCTGCCTCTATAGAACACCATGAAGCGAGGAAAGCAGATCCTGAGTGAGAAGAGCTTTGGCACTGCGGGGATCCAGGAGAGCATCATGGAGGTGAAGGGCGAGTGGAAGAGGCTGGAGGACCAGGCCGCGCAGCGACTCGGCCACCTGCAGGAGGCGCTGAACTTTTTTCAGTTCTCCACGGAGACAGACGACCTGGTAGTATGGCTACAGGATGCTTACCGCCTGGTCTACAGCGAAGACTTTGGACACGATGAGTACTCCACCCAGTCACTTCTGAAGAAACACAAAGGGGTCAGCGAGGCCATCGACAAACATCGCCTGCATGTAGTGACACTGCGTAAACATATGGTGCTGCTGCCTCTGCGCTACCGTGACCAGGAGGTGAGCAGGGAAAGGATTAGGGCTGCACAATATAAGGAAAATATGTAATTGCGATTATTTTTTACTGATAATATGATTGCAATATGAATCACGATATAGGGGGAATGATCTATTTTGTGTCATTATTCTCATTTTCTTTGAAAAATATTAATAAAATGATTTATAGTTTGATTTTTGCAAGGATCTAGGATTTGCCCTCTCCTCACTGTAGGAGGTGCACGTGCGTATGGGAGAGGTGGAGCAGCTCTATACTGAAGTGGCCGAGGTGGCGGTGCTCCGACAGCAGTGGCTCCACGACGCCCTCGCTGTCTACCGCATGTTCAGCGAGGTCAATGCCTGTGAGCTGTGGATTGATGAGAAGGAGCAGTGGTTGGACAAGATGGAGATCCCAGAGAGACTGGAGGACGTGGAGATGGTCGCACACAGGTGAGGAAAAGCTAGAGGAGAGGAAGGTTAGGTGTGACATGAAATAGGGATTTCGAAAAGGGATTCGTTGTAGTTCAATTTGTGATAGTACTTGTTGCTCAGAATTTTATTAGTGATTTATGATGGCTTTTATAGATGTCTATCAATTCTGCCACTTTATGATGGAATAACTGGCACCTTAATGATGGATTGTAGGACCTTAGCTACGTTAATGTGATTTATGTATTCCTTGTTCTTATTTTCAATGCTCCACTGTTGGGCTGTGTGCCTGATTGTCTCACATGTCCAAGGTTGCGTCACAAATTGCCCCTCGGGACAAGTCAATTAAGTTGAAGTTTGCACAGAAGCCCAGCTGGGTTTCTCTTTTGTTTAAAGAGCTCATATTATGCTTTTTGGCTTTTCCCCTTTCCTTTATTTTGTTATATATCTATTTTGGGCATACAATAGATTTACAAACCGGAAAAGCCCACGTGTGTCATTTAGCGTCACTTTGTAACACACGTTATAATGTGGCCTAGCAGGGAATGTGGCATGCCCTCAAACCAAGCTAGTTCAGATAGTTATATTGCCATGTCCAGGAGAAAATGCAGAATTAAAACGTTGCGTATAAAAGACTCTGAAATGTCTTGCTCCAGTCTAGGTTGTACGGCTAATCTGAAGCCATAGGTTACTGGATGAAGCATGTTTGTTTTGGATCCCACTAGATTGCTTGTCAGGGCCCGACCTACTCTGCTTCTGACTGGCTAGCAGTCCTTACTGGTACTGTGCATGGGCAACTCCAAAAAGATGGGATAGAAGTGAGATTTCTCACTCGATGCACACATGGGGAAAAGAGGAGCTGCAGCTATGTGAAGTACAACAAAAATATGGTGTTTTTTTAAAAAATGAAAGCAGGAAAACCCTTTTCTGGTACAACTTCTAAATACAATTATGAACCTGACAATGAGCTTAAAATGAGGTCCTTAAATCAAAAAGCTTAGTTTTTGGCCAATGCAAAAACATCCTTACCAGCCAACTTTTTCCCATCATATCCCACGATATCCTTTTGTTGTTGTAGATTTGAGAGCCTGGACCAGGAGATGAACAGCCTGATGGGTAGGATCCTGGACGTTAACCAGATAGTTCAGCAGCTCCTGGATGGTGGTCATCCATCCTCTACAGAGGTTAGAGGTTGTCAGGACCACCTCAACTCAAGGTACTGAAAATCAACTCGCCTCCCAACAGCTACGACCACAACCCATATCCCAGATACTACTTGTACTTTTACTGACATTACCAATTACAACAAGTTTACAAAACATACTCTTAAAGCGATGTTTCACCGCTGGAAAGATTGATATGTATTTATATTTTGTCATTTATGTAGGAGAAATAAAATGTAAAAGTTGGTGCCCAGTAGGCCGAGAAAAGCCAGAAAAAAAGAATCGAATAATGCAAAATGGATACGATTTTTTTTTCTCCCAGACACAATACAGAGATCTCTCCTCTCAGGGGGACATGAGGGAGGGAAGCACGGTCATTCGAAAATAATACTGGGTGTCTACTGATACAAAGCTTAATGCTAACCGGCATTAAAGTATCCCTAAACCCGCAGTTCTACTGCTACTGGTACATGGCATGACGATACACTCTCTAATACTCGGTTCCAAATCCTATTAGGCGAGGTAATACAGCACCTTGTAAACACAGTGGAATCTCAAAATGTTTTGCCTGAGGCCCAGAAATACATTAGATCATTATTTAAAACACAAAGCAGGGGAAGATAAAATTTAGGAAAGTAGTAAAATTAAGTTAAATGCATTTGAATATGTTTATTTCAACACAGTTACATTTTAATTACGAAGGTTAAATCTATGAGTATTGTTTGAATTACTTGTTATATTGTTAATGAGTCATATTACAGCTACTACCATTAATAATAACAATGCCATCAAAACACTACAGTGCCACTACTATACTAATGGACAGTTACACAATATGCATTAAAACACTAATACACTGGCTGTGTCTTTGCACGCTCACTAACACAGATGTTAAAGTTGACCTTGTTGGAACTACAAAGCAGTCTCAGTAAATGAATGCCTTTCAAACTTATATCCAGAAATTAATTTGATGATTTTCACATACAGCACTGGATGTGGAGAGCAGCCTCTTGGATCTCTGTCATATTTACTCTCGGGAAAGGTGGAGGAGTAGGTGGGAGGAGAGGAAAGCAGACTTACATGCAGAGAGAAAAGGGAGATGGCAAGGGAGAGACATTTCTTTGGGTTGTGTAATTATTCAGGGGAATTCATACTGAAGAGAATTCTTTTTGTTCGCAGAGTGTAATTGTTTTTGACTTAGTATAGAGGCTGAACTCCTACCTGCTTTTTCATCTTAGTAGAGTATGAGTATGAGCGTTATTTACGGTAACATCCGGCCAGGTCAACCCTGTGATGGGACTGGCTTTTATCCGTGTCAGTCTTGCAACCTTGGCAATAGAGCCCGACCGATATATCGTTGGGGCAATATTATTGGCTGATATTAGGCATTTCCCGATTTATTGGGATCGGCATATGCAACGCCAACGCTCATAACAAGTTGACAGTCAGTTTTTTTTATATTCATTCATCAGAATCATTTATAATGACAATTAAATGATGCTGATAAATGAATATTTATAAAATAGAAACGGACGGTCAACCATGTTTTGAGCGTTGGCGTTGGATTGTTTGTCCACCAGTGGAAGCTCTACAACGCCCCTGTTGGCAACACTGATTTTTTTTGTTTTGTTCAAAAGATGTTAAGTTTAATATCTTAAGTTTGTAATTTTATACATTTTATTTGTTAGAACTTTAATATATTTTGATGTTCCTATGTTCTGTTGTGACAATAAAACAAACTATTATCATATTATTTTAGTGATAACTCATAAATAACAAAAAATAAATAATGTAAGGTAAATCTGTTTATGTTTTGTAATGCGGGTCTGGATTTTTTAAATATATATCTGTCGATATATCGGCACATCGGAATTTTTAATAACCAAATATTTCTATTGGTATCGGCATTGAAAATCCTTTATTGGTCGGGCTCTACTTGGCACATAGTGTTGGTCTCAGGGTGACCATCTGTGCTGGCTGCTTCAGTCAAGAAGAAGCCAGCCGAGAGCAAAAATAAGAACCGACAGAAAAAAATCCACACTTCTAACTCCTTATCACCTTCTCTGCCATTAGTTATTCAAATTCTGTTTAGATTTTTGGTAACTTGACTCTAAAATATCTTTCCTTAGATATGGACACTGTGTACAGTATTGGGGTCATGGTTACACCAGTAATCCTACGTGTAAGGAAATACATGAATGTAGTTTAAATGGAAAATTCTAACTGTATTTCCCATTAGTTAAATATTTTCACTTTGTAAAGCACATAGTCATGTAATTTATCCTTCCTCCACAGCGCTGTGAAGAAGGGTCTGACTAGTCCGCACAGCATTCTGGGATGGGAGAGAGACATGCTTTGGTTTATTGGCATTTCTTAAAACCAATTACAATCTTCTAATGGTGCTAAAGCCTGCGTTGCCTCTGCAAAACAGCCTCGGGAAGGAACTTGTTTTGGTGGAACATGTGTACGTTAAAAAGTAGTCGGATAGATCTGGGCAATCTGGGTTTACCCTGCAGAGATCTGAGGAGTAGTTAACCATGAACATAAAGTAAAAAGTTTTTCTAATTTTGTGCATCTTTCTACATATAACTACTACAGTAAAACCAGACCCATTTATATTAATAATTAGTATTTTATTTATGTTAAAAATTATCAAGATGAATTCTTTATTTCAAAATTACATAAAAACAAATCAAGTTGTGTGTAAACTGAGTTTGGGTATTCTAATTAATCACTGCTTCCCTGTATGTTATGTTTCATTTTTGTGAAGCAGCGAACCCCCGTCACACACATACATCCCACAAATTCACGCCACCATGTTGCATCAATAAGACAACTTTTGCAGCTCTGATGTCCCCGAGCTGTTTTCCTGCCTGCCTGCTGAGCGCTCTGTCTGCCTCTCAGCCACTCTGCCATTACCTCATTACAGTCAGAAGGATGTGTGTATGTGTGTGTGTGAGTGTGTGTTTGTGTGTGTGTTTCTTGGCTTAATGGGTGTGGATTGAGACCTGCTGATCTGGAGCAAAATCAGGAGGACATATTGTATGACGATATGGTAAGCAGACGAGTCCTGGGCTGAAACCACAGCATACAGAGAGCAGACCAAACTGTCTCATGCCATTCATATCTGGTCCTCTGTGGTCATCGTAATTCATTTGAACATGTCTTTTACGATGCAGCTTGGCTCATCTCAAGGTCAGAATTAAGCTTTCATGTTTAAGACGTTTAGTTTTTACATCCCAGTGGACAGAAACAAAAACTTCTCTCAAAAAGGAGCTTTCATGTCAGCACCAGATCAAGCATTAAAATTGGTTTGGTTTCAGTCCCACCAGATGAGATATTTTTTAGTTGATACATTCTTTGTTTTAGATTACATCTGCTGTTAACAAGCCTGATGGATTTTTGCAGCGGATATTTTGACCAGGAAAAACAGAGGGCTGGTACTCTTACAGTTAATATGAGTTTAAACCTTAATAGTGTAAGAAGGACGAAATAAACAACCTAAATGATCCAAACCGGCCATGTATTCGAAAAAACCTTTGTAATTCAAAATAGAAAGGCAAATACATGACTAAAACAAATCTCTTTTGGAAGGAGAGGGAAATACATACTACAGGTGTAAAACTTCACAATAAATTCAGACTCTCTTCACAATTGCACCTCCTTCATAGTACCACACTCACATTTAGCATAACCCAATCCTCTCTGTCACATCGGAACAGGTGGAACAGCATTGTGGAGCTGGTTGAGCAGAAAAAAGATCAGCTGGACTCGATGTTACGCCTGCAAAACTACCTGCTGGAGTGTGCCGAGATCAAGTCCCAGATCCAGGACAAGAGAAAAGCAATTGACGCCACTCAGTACATGGGCAGCGACCTGGGAGGAGTTCTGGCTCTGCAGAGACGCCTCTCCACCATGGAGGGAGCCCTGTCTGTCCTGGAGCCCAAACTTCTGCATCTACAGGTATGGAATTATTGGAAAATACATTGAGTGTACAAATGTTCAAGGAAGACATTATTAAAGGGTTCAAAGATCTCATTAAAAACACTTGGCTTTAACTGGAAATGCTAACTACAAGCTCATTTTTCATTTTTTTTTTTTTTTTCATTTATTACAAACTAGCCACCGTTGGTGCAACAAGAAATTTGGAATGCATCAGTAAGATAAGATAGACTTTCTTGATCCCACAATGGGGTAATTTACTTGTCACAGCAGCTCAATGCTGCACAACAAAAAAAAAATACACATTCAGTTTAAATAGGCTAGAAAAATACACAAAGAAAGAATAAAAATAGGAAATAGAGAGTAGTAACTGTAATATGTACACTATAAACACAGTTATGGTGATATATACTGTATGTACAGTATCTAGTGGGCATTTATTCAAATAAATTAATAAGAAATTATTTTTGAACAAACCAGTATGTGAGAGGAACCACAAAAGATACAAAAAATGTAAAGGTTACGATGATTTTAAACGGAGGTTGTATTATTGCAGCATAAAAGGCTACACTCATCATAATGCCGTCTCTGTTTGGTGATGTAGGAAGAGGCGGAACATTTGGCCACCGCCCACCCAGTTCGGGCTATGGAGGTTCTCGTGCCGTTTGATGGCATCAGTGTGGAGTGGGAGGAGCTGAAACGCACCCTGCAAGGCTGTGAGGACTCGCTGATGGTGGCTAGCAGGCTGCAGAGCTTCATACAGGTACACAGAGATAGTTCAATCAGCATAGACTTCATTTAAGAGTGAAATGAGGTCAACAAGCGTGTTGCACGGTAGGTTGATGTGTTAAAAGTCTTTGGCGATTAGATTCCATCAAAATGTTAAATTGTAAGGGGTACAGAGGCCATGGATGTATAGGAATATCCCTCCGATGGACTCTAGACACTTGGTGGTGGTGATGAAGGAAGCCTGAAGATCTGGATGAATGTGATGTAAAGCGGGGCTTCTGATGGAGTAACCGTTTTTTTTTAAACAAATAAACAAAAATATGTCAAATCACATGGGTATAGGTATACAACATTGGACTCTCAGCACTTCAGTAATAATTCCATCACTGGTATTGATCAGCAACCCAGGCAGACACATAATGCTCTGATAAGGATCAGACCATAGAAACCTTATCTGCCTCTTCAAAGGTTGAGAAAGGTTCAACTTCCCAGAAGACGTAAGAGACACCAATCACAATTCTATCAGCCAACAAATCTAAAATGTTTGAGAGGCTGGGTTTCAACAACAGACATTGAGAAAATCATAGTGGAGAAATTGGTTGTGAAGGTAATTTTACTGGGGCGGGGGGGGCATGTATCTATCTGCTGCAAGATTGGTTTACTGGTAATCTGGGAAAAACCCACAAGATCTGCCTCTATATATGCTTTTAACAGAATTGTCAGCCTGCACAAACTTCTGTACTGTTGACCAACAATAGAATAGATTAAGTATAAATCCTGTTCCTCTCCGTGACTATCAGGACCTGGACTCGTTCCTCACCTGGTTGGTCCAGACACAAACGGCCGCCGCCTCAGACCAGCTGCCCAACAACTTGGAAGAGGCGGAGAAACTCATCAACAAACATGCTGCCCTAAAGGAGGAGATTGGACGGTGGGTTACTGAAGACCACATCATTCTTGTTTTTACATTTTTAACAATGTGCTTGATGTTTTTTCATTAATACTATATATTATTACTAATGTTATATAGTTAGTCAACAAGAACCCATCCCAACAAAATCTCTCACCCAACCTCTACTATATTAGAAAAGGCAAAAAGCTAACTGTATGACAGTGTCTTGTGCACAGAACAATGGCACCTCTAACAAGGCTCCGCTACACACAAATACAAAAACAAACAAGAATTGTACGTCTGCTTTTACCCTCCCAGGCGTGCCCCAGTCCTTTCCCCTTCTGGGCTTCACCACTTATGCATTTTACATCTCCTAGCTCGCATTTTCCCTCTGCAGAAGCTTGTTTTTACTACTTGAACATATCTTCCTAAAAGTTTGTTAAAACACACCAGATGTTTAGAGTATAATTTATTGGGTCACTGTCCATTTCCGTGCAGGTATGAAGAGGACTACGAGCGCTTGCAGGCCATGAACGAGCTGCTGGAGTCCGAGGAGGCTCCTCTCCCTCAGGCCGCCCTGCAGCAGTGGCTCCAGAAGCTCGATGTTGGTTGGAACAAACTGCTGGAGATGTGGGAGAGCAGGAGGGAAGTTCTGGTCCAGGCTCACATTTTCCATCTTTTCTTGCGAGACGTCAAACAGGCCGAGTCCTTCCTCAACAACCAGGTGAGACAAACAAAGACAGAGCAGTTGGTCGGAGTTTACGGACAGCTCTTTCTAGCTATTTTAGCAACATTGCTCAAGGATGATAATGTCAATTGGTCTGTCGGGCTAAAACTTTCAAAATGAAATATCTCATTCATGCCCCTTTTAGGTGAAGACAAATCTCCTCCTCTGTGCTCATTCTCCTCTTTACAACTCATTCGTTCTTCTGATAGTGGCAGACCAGAAGGAGCAATATACTGCACACAAAATCAGTTGAGGAAAAGAATAAACAGCCCAAATAGCACTTTGATTTAGATGTCAGTTTTTGAAAATATTTTTTGGGCCAGAAATACAAAATAACCATCGATTTTTGTAAATAGTGAAATGTGAGGCAGAAAAGAAATGGTTACAGAGTGGTTTAGATTCACATCTTACGTTATTATTGAACTTTTGTAAAGCCCTTAAAATATGCTAAGATGCAATGTGAGGTCAAACAACTGACAAACGTTGGTAAAACTCATTCTGCTTTTGTCCTTTTTTAATCTGAAATGTCACAGGCAGAGCTGCCCTGGACTCTTGTGTGTGCATGTGTCTTTGTGTATACATGTAGGCCAGTGTGCCGGCCAGAACTTAACCAGGGACCAGCTCTCATTATTAGCCCGGGGGTTGATTTAGAGAGAGCAGCGTTTCTTCTTCAATAAGTATCAAAGACGTTCCAGGCCGAAGTTCTCTGTCAGCCTTTCCCTGTTCTTTTGGCCTCAGCCTAATTTTTTTCTCTTTGTCCAGAGGCCATACACATTTGTAATGATACGATTTGTTTGAGTAGTTTTTGTTTTTTTAAGATCCGTTTTTGGGGCATTTTTGGCCTTTATTTTGATAGGACAGCTGAAGACATGAAAGGGGAGATAGAGGGGGAATGACATGCATCAAAGGGCCTCAGGTCAGAGTCGAACCCAGGCCCGCTGCGTTGAGCATTAATTCTCTATATATGGGGCCTCCTGAGTAGTTTTGTTTTGAACATTTTCTGATCTTTAGTGATCGATAGAACAAAATGAAACAACATTAGATTTTAAGAATAGTGTTGCTACCTTCTCATGAAGGGGTAAATGCAATAATATAAGTATTTGGTTAAGTAATTGATTAATTATTTAGGCTATATTCACTTCACTATCACATAAAAAAATAAAAGCAGCATGGAGGCTAAAACTGATTCAATCGATTAATAGATTGTCTTTTAATCAACTATGTTAATTGGTTAATTCCACAACCAAGACTGACGTTAAAAAGGAAAGTTGGTAGTTGCCCAAATGAATTTTTACAGGCCGACATTTCAAGAATCGCTCTAATCTATTCTGTGCTCTCCTAATATCTTTTTATTTTTTGTAGGCTCTTAACTTTTCTTTTTTTATCCCTTGACTTTACTCAGTCAGTTCCTGAACCGAGAAAAACAACTTACTTTTCCCCATGTTCATCTTCTAGGAGTCGGCCCTCGCTCACGTGGAGCTGCCCACCACGGTGGAAACAGTAGAAGCCTCCATAAAGAAACACAAGGACTTCACCACCACCATGGAGCTGAACCTTCACAGGATCAAAGCTGTGATTGAGGCTGGAGAGAGTCTGATCAGCCAGAGTAACATCTACTCTGACCGCATCAAGGAACGCATCGACACCCTCGCCAACAGGTACCACATACAAAAGTTATATGAAGAGTAAATAAAGCCTAGACTAATTTGAGACCAAAGCTCTGAAGCAGAAGGCAATATCTGTCCATGTCAGTTTTTTTTTATACCATGGTATCAGTTTTACTTCATAAAGAAGCTTACAAAGCTTTTTTTTTACCTTAGCTTTGTAACTTTCTTATGGAGGACATTCACTTTGTGTGAGCATGTGGCATGTAGAAATGATGACAGAAATAATATGTTTGCGCCTAACACGCTTGCAAAATGAGTTAAAGCACAATAAATATACCGTTTAAACATATGAGAGAAAAGCCTTTTGTAGACAGAGATTAGGGGTCACGATTCTTTAAATAGTTGATTCAATAACATTTTTGATTCTACGGTCACTGTTTAATTTTATTCTCGATTTTTATATTTGATTAGTAGTTTGATTAGCTAGTCTTCTTCTGCTACTGTGTGTGTAGTAATCTAGTAATCTAAAGAATTACAAGCTACAAGGTACAAGTAGGCTACATTTAACATTAGGTAATGTTGGTACTTACGTACGATCATGTTAAGAAGGTAGGCTGTCACGAGGAGACGGCACACCTCCCACCAGGCTACTAAACTAGACCAAATGTACCCATACAACCGCTCGAGTCCAACATAATCAAATGCGGCCTGCACCAGGCTACTCAACGAGACCGTAACCGGGCCTAATGCCTAAGTCTTATGTAGTGAAACGGGTGTCTAGGTTCTCGGCAAGTTTGACTTAACCACGACCCCAAAAGCCTTTATTTCTCGTGGGTCTAGTGTCAGTCAGTAGGAGTGAATAGATTCCTCCCCCCCTCCCTCCCTCCTGAAGTGCCGTTCACCCTGTTACCAGTTGATGAACCACTGAAACGATTTTGTAAAGATTATTTTCGGTACAAAAAGTTCTCTTGTGTTGCTTTAAAGCAAAAAGAAGTAAGCAGCTGTCCAAACAGAATACAACAATAATACAAAGAATAATAGCAGCTAAAAAAGTCAAAGGAGAGGGTTCCCCAAGAATTAATGGAACAAAGCACGGAAAACTGAGCTCAGCCTGTTTAGTCCACAACTGACACCTGACCATGAAATCAGTGTGATGGCTGAAGTGGTAGTGGGTTGGGTGTTTTTTTTTTTTTTTTTTGTATGCGCATGTGTCCAACAATAGCAATGTAACAAACCATATGGTTTTTAGATTTAATTTACATAAATTAACTCATTGGACTTTTTTTTCTCTCATGGCGAGAAATATATGAGCACAGCGCAACGTAGTTATTTGAAAGTGTTACACTCTGGTTTGGTGATAAATCATTTCACAATTATTACGTTAACTATGGTTCTTTCTGATGCAGGTACACATGGAAACTGGTCTTGTTTCTTGTTATTTACAAATACAAGTCTTCTATCACCAAGCATTTAAAACGTGTATACAGTATGTTGGGAATTTTGGATTGAGTTAAGATGTGAGTTTATATTATCAGAAATCTTAACACCTGGTAAATAGAGTGTTAAGATGAACAAAAATAGGTGTACATACTCCTACATATGGTATAGTTTTGTTTGTTTTTAGGTATGTTAACCTGTAACTAAATGTCCTGTCTCTTACTCTTTTAGGGGAAACCAGAACAGAGAGCAGGCCCAGCAGTGGCTTGAAAAACTGAACGACCAGTGGGAACTTCAGAGGTTTCTTCAGGACTGTCATGAGGTAGGAGGCCAACAGGCTGCTTGTACTTGCTGAACTCTAACAGGCATTTTTCAGTGGGCCCTGCTGTGTTCTGGAGGCGCCGTGAGCTCCGCGAGCAATTGCGGCCCTTCAAGTCAATGCTTGGTTTTCCGCCAGCCATGCAACGGCGCGTCCCAAAGCGTCTCTCCGCTCTGCTAAAGATACACGCCAGGTCTATTTTCCCGCAAGCCGCAGGCCTTTCACACAGCCAGACAGAAATAGAAACAGCGAAGTCTTCAAGCCTTTTTACCAGAACACCCCCCCCCCCAATGTTGTCTACGTCTCCTCTACAACACCACAGACAACGAGAGATTCATCATGGAGGTGGAAAAAATAATACAACATCACAGATCCTTTTTATCAGGACAACGCCAGAAAAGAGAAGACATGGACTTTAATTACAGGAGTGCTTGGCACGTGGTTCTGGACAAAACCAGAACGCAGCAGGGACGCACGCGCCCAGTGGAAAATGCCTGTTAGGGACCTAAGAAGGTCTGGTGCAGAAGTGTATTAAATTGGTTTGAGAGCATGTTTAAAGGGATGAGCATGATTGTCTCTTTGTTCTTTTTTGTTACCAACTACACATTTTGGCAGGCTCTAGAGCTAATCGTAATAAACTTGTATTTCAAAAGTTTTGATCATAAACTTTTGCCAGTTTGTAAGATTTCCATTTGAAACGAATGTGGGTAAATAAGACTTATACATGCAGTACCAAGTCCCAATTTATTTTAGATTGAAATGGAAATGTAAACAATAAGATAATCTTCTCATTTATTCCCAGTGTCTGAAAGACATGTTAAATAACATTCCAACTAGCTTGGATATAGTTTGCAATGGAATCACTTGATTTCATCATTAGAGCCTTTTACTAGTATGATGCTCTTTATCTGTAAACTTGACAGCACATACATGATGATGATTAATTATCTCTTTGATTTCAGTCAGCATACAGTATTTTTAGGATCACCAATTTAATTATTTTTGTTGGGAGCTGTCATTTGAAGGGTCCTCACCTAACGCATGTCCAATTGTGTTGCACACGGCTCACCTCTGCTCACTCCTGCAGTCTTTTGCTCTCTCACCCTGCAGAGTCACAGGCGTCTTTCTGGGCCAAAACCTTGTTTAGTCTCAGCAACTTTTTTTCTGGCTTTATTGAATAATTCAGCAGCACAGCTCCTCATCACTTATTCAAAGAAGGCAGAGTGTATCTGTGTGTGTGTGTGTGTGTGTGTGTGTGTGTGTGTGTGTGTGTGTGTGTGTGTGTGTGTGTGTGTGTGTGTGTGTGTGTGTGTGTGTGTGTGTGTGTGGCCTACACTGGGCGAGTGACACTGCGTCAGTCTGTAGGAACCTGAGCTCTCAGCTGCATGGGTGTGTTCTCTTATTTGGTCCATGCTGCATCCTTGTGTTTCCTGCTTCTCACTGCTGCTTTCCTACCTACCATAAACTCGCCAACACATTTACGCTGAGCTTTATGCTAATTAGATACTTTTGTTGTACACATAATGATCACAGTTTATATTCCTGTTCTGGTCATTAAGGTAGATTCCAGAGCAACCTACACTGCTGCTTCAGCACATAGGCTAATACATTGTGAAAAAGCCCGGTCTTAGGAGACAACACAGGCATTGTAAACGTCAAACAAACGCTAGGGGCCCAGGCTGCGCTCCTCCTCTTTACCCATATTTGAATTACCCGGCGAGCGGGTGGCATCAGGCGCTGCCGAGCTGGCGACAGCTGGAGCCCCGGGAACCGCCCACTTTGAGCTTCAATTTTGGTTTTTGCAGAAACCTATTTATAAACCATATTTTATGCTGTCTATGTGTCAGAACAGCCTCTGGTACTCAAGAAAATACTGTTGTATTTTATTAACTTAAAAATCAGATCAATCAGATCACACAGACAAATCTGTGTGATGGAAGTGTCCTATTGGTTCATCACTTCAAGACAAAATCATTTGATCAACTGTGGAGAGACGAGGGGCAAAAATGTATCTATTCCAGTGATGATAAGATGAACACACGTGCAAGATGTGCTACAGGAAGTCATCAGTGTTAATGTGGATTATTTATACCTTATTTTGTGGCACAGACTTTAAAGCTTGTTCAAAGGCACACTGGAGTTGCAATCAGGGGCGTGAAGAGACACTTAGCGCATGAGACATGCGATTGGGTTCATGAGGACGGGACGAGATGAGATTTTAACACTATTTTAAAAAAAAACTTAAACGATGAAATATGAATATAAAAATGAAATAAATATGAATATAAAAATTGTCAGAAAATTAAAGATGAGCACTGTGAAAGGTTTTAACACAAACTCAAATGGCTTTTCTTCTGTACAACTAACCTGGTCAGACCTAATAACTGTGGTGTCCCTCTCCTCCCAAACCCATCCCTACAACTTATTAAATCAAATGAATAATTATTTCTTACTCTGCACTATAACTTTTATTCTTATATTTTTAGGCCCTTTATCTTCATGACCAATTTTAATTGCACTTTAATGTTTTATGGAAAGCACTTTAAGTTGCTTTGCATGAAGTTTTGAAAAGTGCAACCACACTCGTGTCCGCTTTACCGCCCTTTCTGGTTCTCACTGTGACTTGAACACCTGCAGAGGTGGCAGAACTTTCTCTCCCGTCTGCACGCACCTTTGCCTTGGTGTGTGTATTCGTGTGTCGGAGCTGGGCCCCGCTATCTGTTAAACATGCAGGGAGGACAGAGAAGCTTGCGGTTACTGGTCCTGAGTAGTACCAAAGGAATTCTGCGCTTGTGTAGGCCCCTGATATCGCCGGACAACTTTTACTTTTACTTTTATAACTTTACTATCGAGAGATCTCGTCACGCCTCTGGATAAAATAGTTGTAATACACTCAATAGATTAAGCTGCTCTTTTAGAAACACCCTTCCCTTACTCTACAGAAAAACAATACAAAATTCTTAAGCTCCGTAACTGTTAGAATAGAATGAAATTACAGCTGAGAAATAGCTTGGTGCTATTTATAAGCCCAATTTCCAAAGATCTGTTTTTTTAGTACTGGTTTATTATGTACTTTAGGCATTTTTTAAAGTGATTTATTTTATGTTTGTATTTGGTTCAGTTATTAGCCAAAGACACCAGCATTACACAGAGACATGGGCTCATAATTGACTTGGTAATTAGACTTATTTTAAATAACCACAAGTTGGGGATTGAATTTCTGGCTATTCTAGTTGTGAACAATAAGGAAGTGTAAAAATATTGAAAAACATATTTCATGTTTCCTCTTAAATATTCCTAAAATTCCTTTGTCAACCTGTCTCTTTCCTCTTCATCTTTGGCACAACTCCATTTTCAGGACTAAAGGGTATTGAAGAGGTGCCGTCAGAGATTGTATTGTAGCTTTTTTACCCGGATTCACCTCCCGGTCCGTTTTAGGAAAAGAGCAGGTGTATGCCCAAAGGCTGCATTGCTAGACACAGTGTGTCTTTATATAATAGATGCAACACATGCAAAACTCCCTCTGTCTAATGTCTTTTATATCTCGTTGTGTGACCAACAATCCAAAATCCAAATAGATCTGCAGTTATAAAAACCAAAGTTGTTGATACATTTTCTGTCACTGGACTGGATCAATTAATGGCTTAATCATTTTAGGTTCCAGACTAACTGATGTCTTTGAGACCAGCAGTTTACACACATGAACACGGTGAATTGTTATTACGTGATGATGAGACGGTGACTCCTCCTCTCTTACTCCTGTCCCGCTACTTTTCTGTCCCTTTCTTCAGTGTCTACATCAGACAAACTTCTCCTCCTCCCCCTCTGTCATTCATTCTCTCCTGCCCCACCCCCAACCAGCACATTTACACTCCCCCTCTCTCCTCCTCCTCTTCCCTCAATCAATTCATTTACAGTCTCAATGGGGGCATCAGACGGTGACCCTCCATGACCCCTGCAGTCATGGGACCTTTAGGTGTGTGTGCATGCGTGTGTGAGAGAAAGAGAGAGAGAGAGACTCTGTGTGTCAATGCATGTATGTTTGTGCAATCATTATGACTGTGAGTGGCCACACATTTTTGTTTGCCTCTGCATGTATGTGTCAGAATGTGTGAGGCGTGTTTACTCATGTTAGCTGGCATGTCTTTCTTTACCGTGTGCGATTGTGTGTGTGATAGCTCCAGGAAGACGTGACGAACACAAGGGGTGTTAGACAGAAATCCTACCCTAGTTCTTTTAAGGGAAGACTAAAACTACATCATTCAGGGTAAATCCCTGCACAGTCCAGTCCTCTACTTCTTGTCTCTCTCTTCCCACTATCACCCCTCCTCTTATCTTTCACTTTTCTCCGTCCAAAGCTCTCTCCTCTCTCTCTTTCGCTCTTTCTCTCTCTTCCCCTCTTCTCTTTGCTCTACCACTGCAGCAGAGCCAGTCAAGCTTCTTGGGACTGCTGCAGAGAGGAGAAGAGGGATGGTAGAGGAGGGTGCTGTGGGTAGTGTGGGAGGGGACGGGTAAAACAAAAGCAGCTGTAGATGAGTCGTGAGCTTGGCTGTTAGCGGGGATTGCCGTCTTTCAATCTTGTGTTTGTCAGTATTTCTTTACCTTCACACTCATCCGCCACTTAAAGCCCACCGTCCCCCTTCCAACTCCTCCAGTTCAGCATCATTAGCCGGGACCAGTAAGCCTGGAGGCACAGCCTGCATCCCCTGCCCCCAAAACCCCAATCCCAGTCTTTTGCTCCTCCCTCTCATCTCCTCTCCTCTCCTCCACCCCAACTCTCCACCAACCAGCCAGGCAGCCCGCTCACTCACTCGCCCACTCGCTGAAGGTGTGAGGCAGGGGAGGGGCGCCCATACACTGGCTGAGCTGCCTGCCATTTCATTGTTATGAGGAGGATCTTTTTTTTTTCTTCTTTTTCTCCCGTTCCTCCTTATTCTTGCCCTCTCACTCATCACTGATCCGCCTCCGCCCCTCCTCTCTCTCCTGTGCACATAGCGAATCCTCAACAACATAGCAGAGAGAGAGAGAGAGAGAGAGAGCAGCCTTAGTTTGAAGTCTCCAGTCTGTCTCCTCAGCCTCCAGTCTTGTTGTTATTTAACCTCCTGCTTGGCGTTTCTTCTCGGCACACCTTTTGTGTGGCTGTCTCATGTTCAGCTCTCCAGAAGGTGCCTCTCTTTCTCTATAGCTCCCTCTTTCCTTCCTCTCCTCATTCTCTCTCTCCATCTGGCTCTGCGGTGGAGAGCATCTTTGCATGTGTGTGACGGCAGGCCAGCGAGGATGCGGATACCAGCGGCTGTTTGCAGCTGCCGCGATCCAATGGGCTGCTCCCGCTAAACGCTGCCGGTAAACAGGTTATTTGCTTTACAGTTGAGTTAAGAGAAAGGGTCGGAGGTGCAGGTGGAAGTGTTTCATGCAGGTGTGAGGTTGTTGATGACAGAAAGACGCTGGTGCTGATGCTGACCTAAATATTTTGGTGATGCTGTCAGCGCAGGCGTGGAGTGTTCTCCCTGTGTGTTTGCCTCAGACAGACACACACGTGCAGATTTTATTTAATTTTTGATGGACAGTGGATATGTGTGTGTGGAGAAGGGTTGTTTGCTGTGTGTGTGTGTGTGTGTGTGTGTGTGTGTGTGTGATGATGATGCTGTGGTTCTGTTCTGTTTGTGTGTATATGTGAATCCTTGCCACCATGCTTGTTGGTACACGTGTGTCTGCCTACATGTGCCTGCTGTACGTCATTAAATATTTATCTCTGTGTGTTTGACCTTGTATTTCCCATAATATGTGTTGCTGGTGTGTTAATCTACAGTGCTCTCTATCCTAATTCTATTTATGTAATACATATAACAGAAGCTGATAAAAACATGTGAATTATGGTGAAGTTTGTGTGTGTGTCTCTTCCAAACTGGACACTATTTCAGCATGTACCTATTAGTGGATGTGAGTGGGTTTTGGTTTATCCAGATCTTTTTTCGAATGAGGAACCAGTCATACACACCAACAGTTATTTACAGTATGTATGCTCATCCAGTATTGACACCTCTCTCTCTCTCTCTCTCTCTCTCTCTCTTGGT
The DNA here is from genome assembly GCF_013103735.1 of Etheostoma cragini. NCBI lineage: Eukaryota > Metazoa > Chordata > Actinopteri > Perciformes > Percidae > Etheostoma > Etheostoma cragini. Next base: position 27,372,676 of record NC_048409.1, read on the forward strand.
CTCATTCTCTCCCTGCATCTTTCTCCCAGCTGGGGGACTGGGTGTGTGAGAAGATGCTAATGGCGAGGGACAGCAGCCGAGATGAGACCCAGAAACTTCATAAGAAATGGCTGAAGCACCAGGCCTTCATGGCCGAGTTGGCCCAGAATAAGGAATGGTTGGACAAAATTGAAAAGGTAAGTGCTGCTGTTCCCTAAATGATAGTGTTTTCCTGCCATGCAAATACAGTTCGGGTACTTAGGGTTGCAGTGATGTAAGAGTGTATGTGTGAAATCAATACTGGTCAGTAGAACTGTATTTCAGAGGCACATTCCCTCGGGAACTCATCAGTAGTATGCAATCCTATTTTAGGCAAAGTTGCACATTGTGTGTGTGTTTTTGTGTGTGTGTGTGTGTGTGTGTGTGTGTGTGTGTGTGTGTGTGTGTGTGTGTGTGTGTGTGTTGGCCTGTGAGAGGCAGTGAAGGCGATAATGTACATTTGACATGTTATAATACTACAGATAATACTTAAATGTTATTTTGCTGTCTATGTTGTCAATACATTTCTGCATCCCTCCAGTTTAATTTCTTTGACTGACATTTTCAGAGGCATGTTGCAGCCCACTGATTAAATAGTACAATCCTCAGAAAACATGAACACCTTTTCTGCTAAATTAATGATGAAGAATTGTGCCTGTCTATGAGAATATATAAAAGATGATATAATTCCCACATGTCCAGTCTTTGTACTGGTAGCGTTCACTTGGCGTTTACTGGGCAGGGCCGGTATGAGATTCTGACGGTATGATAACCTTCAGCAAAAATATCGTGGTATTGCAATTACAGCTATAAATGTATTATTTTTTAAATGTCTGGGTACAAAAACAACAACTTTTACATTGAACACAATGCCTTTTATTTTAAAACACAGTTGTGAAGGGGAAAAACAACACATTCCTTTTTTAACCAAGCTACAACCCACTTATTGCATGCATGACCATAACTGAGTTTTCACTTTTTGTTAAAATTCTGCAAAAGTGAAACCTTTTGAACTAAAGTAAAACATGCTAAAGCTAAATTTGTTTCAAATTCACTTCCATGGTCATCTTTCTGATCTGCTGATGCTGTTTCAGGTCATCGGATTATGTTGACAATAGTCTCACTCTGCCTGTTATCAGCACAACATTAGATATGGTATGTAAGAGTTTTGACAGGACACAGGGATGATGATGGACCCATATGGGATGTTGTGGAAAATCAAACTTGTGTAGTTAGCAGTATCTGTGTAGTGTTTGGTATAAACACGTCTTGGCAGTGCACCATCCTGCACTCAAGAAACATCAACTTATCCATCAAATATTGCTATACTGAGTGTATTTAGTCATTAAAGCTCCTCATTCTATGTGTGTGGTGGAATTTCCATCTCACAAACTCATGCTATTGAGACCCTGATCTTATTCAAGTCAGTGTCCAACAAAACTTCATAACCTGTCTCAGGCAGAGTAGTAGTTAGGGGTGTGAATCTTCACTAGTGTCACGATTTGATTATGATTATCCTATCAATGAATCGAATCGATTCAATATCACGATGCATCACAATGCTTCCCCTCCTCAATATTATTATGTATTGCTACACATGGTTTTCATCAACAAGAAGGGTCAGCTAAACTTTAGACCTCCCGCATGAGTTTAAATACACGTACAGGAAGACAGGAACTTTAGAAATTGGAATGGCACTACACTGTACTGTGTAATCCTAAATTCTACTCAACTGAGATTCCATTAAATGCTTGTGTGCAAGTCATCAAAGTCTCCCGATCCTTCTTCACATGTATGAGAAATTTGTTGTGCTTCTCCTGAGTTTTTCCTTAATACTATGGTGGTGCATACAGTTGACTATGGCATAATGGCTCCATCCTCTGCAGTCTCATCCAGGGCAGGGCTGAAACTGAACTCCCCAGGTGGGAGCAGAGTAATGGAGCTAAGGCGCAACACTCTACTATATCTGAGTTCCAAATCACACACATAAAAAAAACCTTTTAGTATGTGCTGCAGCTGCCCTTACAAAGTACATACTGTTGCATACAGTATGCGTACAATTGGGACATACAAGTGCCATAGGAAAGGACTCTGGAACCTAGTTCTTCATTGAACTTTTACCCTCTTGCTCATGTATTCTGCACAAAGGATTGTGGGTCAGAATAGCCAGTAAAGCATGCTTGCATACTGTAAAATCTGACCAGATGCAGCATGATGTCTCGGTATTTTTGGTATACAGCTTTTGAAATACTTTGTATTGGGACATACTAACCAATTTTTCTGGTGTAGTAAAAATGATGGTAGTGTGTGCATTGGAACACAGGATACGTTATGTGTTATCTGTGCAAGCAGCCATCTGATGCAGCTTCTTAAATGTAAGAGTTTTTGTTTTTCTTGTCTTACATTGTAGTAAACTGACTTTATTTGGGTTTTGGACCGTTTAGCTAGACAAAAAAACGAAAACATTGTGAATATATTATTCTGGGCTCCAGAAAATGGTGATTTTTCCCTATTTCCAGATGTTGTCTTTCATAATAAAAATAAGTGTTAGTTGCAGCTCTAGTTCAGACACCGGTAAATGTACCTGGTATGACATAATTACAAAATATGATTAAGTTATGGTCTTAACGTGCATGGATGCTTGTGTGTTAGCATGGGGGTTTATATCGTCTATAACGTGGGCATATGATGTGAGAAAAAATGTACTTACTGATACTGACAGTGTAATGATATACAGTGATGTAATTTTGAGAGGGAGAGCAGCACTGTGAGGCCTAAGAGTGTCGAGCTGTTTCTATTATAGATTCGTGGGTCATGTGCTTATCTGAAGGCAGAGCTGTGTTACTGGAAAATGCTTACAAGAGGAGAGAGATGGTGTGACAAAGACAAAGTAGAGGAGGAGAATACTGTAATTCCTCAAATAAAAGCTGTGGTCTTTATCTATCTGAACTGCAGAAGGTACCAGGCTTTTATTAGAGGCAGGCTTTTATTTCTAATTCTATCTGTTTGATAAGTATAATTGGTTTAATAAACTGATTTAAATCATAAGCCATATGTTCCAGTGGACAGTAATCATTCATTTTTTTTAGAAACGTTTGCAAAAATATCCCCATATACAACAACAGCCAGAAGGGCTGGTGGTTTTTTAAATAATCAAACACCGCCATCGTGTCAGTTTGAACCCTGTAAATGTACCGGGTATTACAATAAGATCTTACAATAGTTACACCACTATCTTATTAACGTTACAGGCGCTAGCTAGCTAGCTTTGTTTCAAGCTCCAGGCTAACTCTTTTCCTCACACCTCCAGCTAGCTAGCTAGCCGTGTTCTGCTCCTGTCGGCGGATCTCGTCGGCTCATCCTTCTGTTTCTTCCAGTCTCGGATCCTCCTGGGCTCAATGCAGAACTGTCTCGCAGCTTTTTCACCCAATATTTCCTCTACATACTTTAAAACGTTTTTTTGTTTTGTTGTTGAAAAGTCCGTCACTAGCCCCAGACCCGTCATTCCCTGCTGTCACTAAATGAGACCTGTGTTACATCCAATGCAGCTCCAATGTTGGCACAGGTACGTTAATACATTCTGCTGACACATACAGCTGCATTGACTAAAATACTGGTAGGACAATAATATTTTACATTAGTACTGTAACCCAGAAAAACTAAGTGTGCAAAAAGCACGTATAAATTGGTAAAAATGTACATTACAATAAACTTGAATGCACATTAAATGAAAAGGCAAGGAGATGATCCACACAATTTTTTCCCTGGCCTTAATTTGAGGCCGGCCTTTATTTGTCTGCGTTGAACACGCTCCCGGCCACTATCAGAGGCTCGGTTTTTATTTGAGGAATCACGGTAAACACTGGTTTCTTGTATTTGCATAATTGTATTTGTATTTGCATAATTGTTTATAAAGGTCCCATGGCTTTTTTTAACGTTAATATGAGTTACCCCAGCCTGCTTATGGTCCCACAGTGGGTAGAAATGGCGATAGGTGTAAACCGAGCCCTGGGTATCCTGCTCTGCCTTCAAGAAAATTGAAGCTCAGATGTCCAATCTGGCAAATGTCCGGTAAATTGACAAAAATTATTAGTTCCTAATTTGCAAATTTTAAGTAAGAGTTATTTTACTTGCAATAGTAACTGATTGAAGTGCATTATTTGCGTACATATTGTGGTTGATGTCATGATTACTTTGGACTACAGCTTTGGTTGTCTGAAATGTTCTGTGTGGAGATCTGGGCACATGGACCTCTAGAAATGCTGCTCTGATGTATAAATGAGTCCATTGTGGTTTTTACGCCCACAAGCTTAAGTACCAGAATATTGCTTAATGCATTTATTTGTTTTCTTCTTCAGATGGAGATATGTAAAAAATAAATTAAAAAAATAAATAAATAACCTACTCATTTCTTACAAAAGTCAAACAACACGGAGATCCTAGAATACTTTCCTTTGTTGATTGATTTTTGTTTTTATTCTGCAAAAACTTTACTACACGCAACAAAATCAAGGGTGTGAAGAGTGTAGAGACTTCTGTGAAACCTGTTCCCATTGCAAGATGAGTCTCCTTCGCACCCTAAAAAATGTAACTCAACTTTATGTACATAGCACTTTACACACAACACAGTCAATCCAAAATTGTGTTAGACGCACTAAGCTGTACATTTTTACGTCAGTTCCTGAGAGCCTCCTTGCCGTTGAAGACGCGTAACCATGGCATCCCCTGCAGACCTCCACTCTAGTGGCATTGCCAGATAGTGCTTAAATTACTGAAAGAGGTGAATAACTAGACCAACAGTCGTTCAAATATATAGAGATGTAATTTAGGGTGCTACAGAGCTCCTTGGTTTCTGTCTGTTTGTCTGTTATATATATTTATTCCAGTGTAGTGTCCAGTATTGCATACTGTCATATTTTACCGGAAATATTATTTGAACTTGTGTACTATTGGTATCCTACTAAGGTTACGGGTACACTAACAAATCTCAAAAAATGTTTTAGCCTCCTAAATAGCATAATAGTATGGAATTTTGGATGCAGCCCTTGTCTACAGACTCAGCATCCTGTGTCCTGGTTGTGTCTCTCTGCTTGTGTCCTCTGAGAGTCTCCAGTCTTTTTATATAAACTGGTAAGAACCCCTCTCTGCTGTAAAGGAAGCACATTGCCTGTTCCCCAGCAGTGGAGGCCTTTTTGGATGATTATGATGCATCTTGTGTGCTGTGTCGGTTTCTGTTGTGACGTCAAGGGGCCGGCAGCAGCTGGAGCAACTTGTCTTCTCTTCCTGTGCTTGTGGAAGTTGCCAGGCAACAGCTGTCCAATCACCTCTTTCCTTTTCTTGTTTTCCCTCCTCTCTTTGTACCTTTACAGCTCAAGTGTGAAGGTCATTCCTCTACCTTCTCTACCCTTCCTCTCTCTCTCTCTCTCTCTCTCTCTCTCTCTCTCTCTCTCTCTCTCTCTCTCTCTCACACACATAATCCTCTCCCCTGTAATCAGGGGACAAGAAACATGTCCAGACTTGACAGGAAGTGATGTAAGACACAGACCAGGAGAGAACAGAAAAATGCTTTTGAGTGTTGAAATCCAGCCTACAACACTATGTGTTAATGTATTGTAGTATAGAGGGCCAGATATAATACGCTGATGTTTGCAGTGTTCTGAATGTGTAATGCATTGTTTAATCAATAACTGTTCTGTCGCTGCAGTATGACTAGGCTTCCTTAACGGGACAGATAAACAAATCTGATTACATGTGGATCATATCCATATTGTGTAACTATTACAAGTAATGATGAATAACCTGAGTGAAAACATCAGTACCAAAACTCCAAGAAGAAAGATTTATGTTCAGATGAAAAGGTTTCTGGTTTCTTAACCAAAAATAGAACCTCATTTTTTCTATTTACAGAGCTACAAATCAATGTAACAGAAGTCTGCACGCCTTTAGAAGACGCGCTGCTTATACAAATGTGCCTAGTCATTCTGTATGTTTGTAATGTAACGCTGTAGTGATTTAGAAGAAATAGAAGCTGCTGGCTGTTAGGGGTGATTTTCCTCAGTTGCAGCAGATTTTGTTTGTTTGTGTGTGTGAGTGTGTGTGTGGGGGAGTGTGTGAGAACACATTGAAAATGGCTTCTTCCACATGCAGTTGCTTGCCTAAATCCAATGGGCTTTTGATTCCTGGCCCCTTCTCTCCCATTACGCACGATAATGAATTGGCCTCATTAACTCATTATGAATAACAATCTCTGCAGGCCCGATCCCACTCTCACTCACTCTCTGTGTATCACACACTAGTAAAGAGAAGACTAGTTTTAGGTGAATAGACTATGATTAGGCTTGATATTTTTGGGTGTAGTGTGTAATAACAATTTGTTGGAAATGTAATTTCCCCACTGGAGACTAATAGAAATTATACATTATTTAATTATTATATCTTCAGATAGCCTCTGCATTGTCAGGCTTGGCTTAACCTTCACAAGCTTCTGCCGTCAACGTTATGTAGCCTCACCCATGCTTTAAGCTGACATGCTAACATTAGCAGTTCCTTCAAAACACAGCTAATGGTAGTGTTAGCATGTTACTTTTGGATGTGGGAGCATTTATTAGTTAAAGCGCCCATATGCTCATTTTCAGGTTCAAAATTGTATTTTGAGGCTGTACCAGAATAGGTTTATATGGTTTCATTTTCAAAAAAACACCATATTTTTGTTGTACTGCACATTGCGGCAGACCCTGTTTTCACCCTGTGTGTTTGGGTCTCTGTTTTAGCTCCAGGGTGAGACATCTCACTTCTATACCATCATTGTCGGGAGTCACACATGCTCAGTAGCTAGGGAAGATCACATCAGCTAGATAAGCTTTTCACCAACTTTGGTCAGAACAAGGCAGGCGTGCTGGGAGACTGGTGGAATACCTGCAGAACAGGGACATGGAAGTAGTTCTTTTGTAGTATATGGTGAACTAGTGTGTGTTGTAGCAGTGTTTTGCCATTGCGAATGAGCTAGCATTCTAACCCTAGCATGTGCTTTGGTTAGCCACCTCGTCTTGGCTAGTGACGTAGAAAGCCGTGCAGATTTTTAACATCTCACCCGGAGACTGAAGGCAGAGGACCTTCAGAAACCTGTATCTCACTCAAAACTGCATGGGTAGTTTTTTTCCCAAGTTGTGCATGTGGAGGACACAATATAACACCCAAAATACAATAACATGTTTTTTTGTTTCTTTAAGCTAACTATATTAGCTTTAGCCTGGCTGGTAGCAGCTTTCTGCAGGGGGAAATGGCCAGGAGAAGTTGTGATTATGTTGCATTAATCTGGTGTCTTAGTTTGTATTTGCAGCGAACATAAAACACTGACTGCTGTAGCTTCACTGACTACCCACACACGGAGAGCCTCACTTACCATAACAATAAACCCTGTCGGACTAACGTCACATACACACACACAGGTAGCCCACATGGCTACCTGTCTTAAAGGGGAAGCGTCGGACGGTAATAATCATGTAAAAGGAGAACGGTGAAAGTTTACTTTTCTATCAAGCAGCAAAAAAGGACAATGTCCTGCGATGTGACTATTGCGCATGCGCACATCGCAATGTCGATGCTAAAACAAAATATCGTTTGGACCTAGTTCACACGCTCAGTTACCATAGCAACTGACTCTGAGGGTAAGTCACCTCTTTTTCTGAAACAGGCTGGAGTTACCCCTCTCTCTCACAGTTGATTAACCTCCCTTTCTGAAACAGAAACTCCAAAGTTTCCCTCATCTCATGGTTAACAAACTCAGAGTTCTCACTAATCCTGCTTTCTGAAACGGACCCCTGGTCATTATGTAGTTTCTGGTTCTGACATCAATATTTCTCACAGTGATCCTATACAGGAGCTTCCTCTGCCTACACGGCAACCTTGCTGTTAAGACGCTTATCCTTCAAAGAGAGTTTCACATTGACTGGCAGTCATGCACACTGCAGGGTTTAAACATAAATTTATTTGTCAGATTTTTAACATATTTCAGCAAAATAATTCACTATTCATACACTGTTTATTCTGCAAGATTCTACAACCTATTATGTGATTTCTTGTAAGAGTCACTGAACAGTGTGTTTAAACATTGTGGGTATGACTTAACCAGCACACAGTGTCTTTACATCTTTCTTTAGGAAAGTGCACTAAAATAAAATGAATACCTTCCAAATCCAGGAGCAATCTGAGCTTTCTCATCCTTTTTTTTTTATAACTTTATTTAGTCAACCATCTACAACAGTACATTGAACACAGGGACAAAGTAAAACATGACATTTTACTTTTTTTTTGAGCTTTCTCATCCTATCAGTACAAAAATGCACACTCAGGGGTTGGTAAAAAGGGACAGGGGTAAAAAAAAAAAAAAGTTTCAGTTTTTTACTCCAGTCAAATTGATGCTTTTACAGCAGCACAGAGGAAGAGAGCATAGCACTTTCTGGGTAGATGGGTGCTCAAAGTGCTCATCTCCCATATCTAGCTGGGCGTCTGCTGGAAAATATGTAATTGTGTGTGTGTGTGTGTGTGTGTGTCTGTGTCTGTGTGTGTGTGTGTGTAATAACATGAGTAAACCTTCAGTAAACTACATCATTTGGATTGAAGGGTAGTTGGGCAACTTGTATGTAATATCTACATTTATTGTATGTAATATATATATATATATACATATATGCTATTAATTATTAAATAGTATGGACGGCTATTGCATGCAGCCGGAGTACCAGAGGATTTCCCTGAGGACAGACCCACGTAACACTGAGCTCTAGAACACAAAGAAAAAATAGTTGTTTAACATCAACAATCATTCATTTAAAAAGCAAAAGCTACAGCGTGAAGCATACCAAGGTTTTTTTTCGTATTTGGTCAGATGAACAGACTTTTCACACATGGAGTAAATATTGACACAATAGCTGCAGTTGCCTGAGCGTGACAGACACACTGACCAGCCGAGTGTCAGCAGCAGTGACGCTCAGGAGCAGATGTCTGCTGTAATATAGAGACCAGACAGCAGAATGAGGACCGCCCATCTGTTACTGTTAGCATTAGTGTTCTGACAGGAGTCCTCACTGCCTTTCCTTCTTCACTTTGCTTTTTTTCTTCCTATATTCTTATCATTTTATTTTGGTTTATTCATAAAAACATAGAATAGCTCCTTCCTTATTATCATAATTTCTCGGAGAAAAGAGGGTGGTGTTGCATTGTTATAAAAATGATTTAGAATATATTTACAATACTTTATTCGTTATATACGATATTTTTGCCTTTATGGGACAGTTTGTAGTGTGTACAGGCAGACAAAAAATGAGGGAGAGAGAGGGGAATGACTTGCTACAAAGGTCCCAGGCTGGATCCGAACCGAGTATGTTGTTTATCAGGGTGCCCAGGAAAACGTGCTTGTTCTGAATGGGTCGATTGCTTGGTCTCTGGTATTGCCGCTTTCTAGCCTTCTCGAGAACCGCTCATACAAACAACAACGACCCTGTGCTTCCTTTGGTCCTGAGCAATACACTTGTCTTGACATAGTTGCATCCCCTAGCAATGCTAGAGTATACGTGTCAAAAGCTAGCTATATGAGACCTTGCTGTATGTTGGAACAAGAGCATTCATTCTGAAAAATGGCTGATGCTTGAAATGTTTGAGTTTGCTACAGCATAACATCTCCGGTCTCTGTCGTCTTCTGTTCTTGAATGTACTGTAGTGAGCCACGGAGAGCAAGCTGTACCCAACATGCTGTTTGGCGGTGTGACATTGAATAGGGGTTGCTTCTCAAAACACAACGCATCATGCATATATTGCGCAGACTTCATAGCAACAAGTGTGAGAATCGTTTTTACCACTTTAAATTGGGACCCCAATGATTTTGTATAACAATAGACTGTTGAAGATTTCTTGATGTCTTCAAGCTAAAGCAAAGATAGCTCTGATAACAATATAAGCCTCTTTTAAGATTAAAATTTCTTGGTTCCTTTTAAGGCTTTTATTTGTATAGGACAGCTGAATCCATGAGACAGGAGAGAAAGGCATGATGACATGCAGCAAAGGGCCGCAGGTCAGAGTCAAACCCGGGCCCGCTGTGTTGAGGAGTAAACTTCTATACATGGGCGCCTACTCTACCATCCGAGATATCCTGGCGCCCTAATAGAAGCCATTTTACAACTGTTTTCACATGCGGACTAAACTGACCCTAATGCGTAAAGGCAGTTGAATGTCCTTAACTAAGAAAGAACAGAAGTTACAAGTTGGACGTGGATTTTTCTTCACATTGTTTCGGATCAGGTTGCTGTGGCATCTCTGCAGATACTGTTTGTATGAACAGTGGAATATCATGATCCTCTTTGAACTGCAGACTGAGTATGTGTGAGTGTGGAGGAGCAGCTCTCAGTCTGTGGGTGAAGCTGCTCGAGCCCACGCAGCGCTCCCACTCACCGCAGAGGACGCATCAGCAGCCAGGGAAACGCCACACCAGAAGGGGAGCTGACGTAACGCACTAACACTGGAAATTACGTGACAGTGAATAGTGAAGTGTGCCCTTTACTTTCTATTTACTGTTTTTTAATGTACGTACACACAATTGCACCTGAGAGAGACCCATTATTAAACCCAGTCATCCCCAGTTTTCTTTGCTGGAGCAACTGTGTTTACTGTAGTTTTGACTATAGTTTTTTTGAAGAAAACAATACATTTATTTGTATTATTATAATTCTTCTCCTTTTCTCATCTGGTTCAGGAGTTTAAGACAGTAGTGTTTTATTTTTTATTTTTTATTGTAACCTTTATTAATGTAGGAAATATGGGTTTATTATTTATGCTATGGAAATATATGTTTCATTCATGGAGACCTAATAATTTATAATAAAGTTAGTAATACATTTGTAATATATTGGGGAAAACATGAAATGTGATATTTGCAAAATGTCTGACATTATGTTATATAATTATTGCCAGAAGCCTTTTTATCATCCCTGTGCCATCCAGTTTCCTGTCATCAGCCAGCTCTGTATCTAGATATGATCCTAACCCCAGTGAATCAGGCAGGATGTTTACCTCTGTGGAAGATGAGTCCCTGCTCAAAGTTAAATTACTGTTGCGGTGAATTGTGTTGGCAGTGTCTAAAAGTACTCTTCACGAAGCACCAAATGCTGAGAAATGTACTAGTCTTAAACAGTAGAGTACACATTACATTGTTGTGATGACGAGTAGGGTTTCAGTCTTTGTCCAAAAGCTGTTGGCAAAGCTGGGCCAGGCTGTAATCTCTCTGATTTCCCCGAACTTCGAATCAGGTCAGATTCAAGCATATTTCCCAGTGTTTTAACGCCGACCTTATAGTCAGTGTCATGTCATGTCATGAACAATACACGGGATGTGTACTGCCGTCTTATATATATATATATATGTGTATATATTTATTGCTACATTAACCTATAGTATTTTAAGGGAGATGAATACAGACACTGAATGAACAGAAGTGTTATTGTATGATGTAAGTAAGTATAAGACATAGATGTGTTTAAGTTACTTTCCCCAACACTGTTTTTGGGTTTGACCCAGGTTAATAAGCCACCAATTTTCTTTTTTCCTTTTGTTTTCATCAGATATTTTTTTCTTTGTTTGATTCCTCCTTTTTTTATGTTACTCTCTTTCTCTTTCCAACACACAACCACACACACACACACAAATACATACAGGCTGCAAAAGACAAATAACAATTGGATGGGGGAAGGATTTCTCTGTGGGGGAAGTAAATTGGAGAAAAAAAGGAAGGGAGCAGGTGTACACAAGGAATGGTGGTGGTGTGTTTGTGTGTGTGTAAAATGGGGTTCAGAACGGGATGAGGTACAAAAGGGGGCAGAAATATCAGAAAGAGAGAGAGAAGGGGGAAGGGGACTGTGAGGTAATTTATGAGGCATTTGGATACAATGAGGTTTAATCTCTTCACACACACACACACACACACACACACACACACACACAGACACACAGACAGACACACAGACAGACAGACAGACATACGTACATATGCTAACCCAGTTCCACAGTACATCATTATCCCAACATAAGACCCAGCGAATATATGAGGATGTGATGAAGCCAAGAAGAGCGAGCCATCCTTTCATTCTTATATCCTATGTTTAGATATTTCAGTAGGCTGCAAATAATGATACTTTTTATTTCTTGATTAAGTTTTTGGTCTATAAAATAGTGTAAAATATCCATCACAGCTATCCCAGAGCCCTCGGCAACATTTAAAAATAAGTCATTTGTGCGACTAACAGTTCAAATCCCCCCAACGTTTCAGTTTACTTTTATAAAAGAATTAGAAAACAAAATTAACCATATTCGAGGAGCTGAAACCAGTGATATTTTGCCACTTTCGCTTTGAAATTACTTAAGATTAATAGACTTTTAAAAATGTTTGGAATTCATTTTTTAATTTTCAGGGACAACAGGTCCACTATTTATTAAAATTGTATATCGTCTTTACAAAAATTACAAATGGGTTTGAGCTTTCTGATAATTGATCAGACAATGTGATCAGATTCTGGACTTTTTGTGGAGATTTCTGACATTTTATTAAAGGGGCTGTACTTGCAGTACTGAAAACAAAACAGTGGGCTGGGAATGCCTCCACGTGGCTTTCACAGACTGTACCCCAATACATGAAAGACCTAAGTTATTTGACAGCCAGATGCACAAAGCTGCACGGCTGGACCGGCTATCAAAACAAAGAACAAAGACACCCAGATTAAAACACACACAGAGGATGTGTGACATAATTCTCTGCTCAGGACGCCATTACTCCAATATATCGTTACTTAGCAAATATTTGTTTGCCACTATATCAATGTTCTGAATGTCGGGTACTGCCTCTTTACAGAATTTATGTTAAAATGGATAATTAGCTGCAGCCCTTGAAAATATATAATTTTCATCCCTGTATTCGAGGCAGAGGGAGTTATTTTTTCCCTATGTCTTAAACAAATCCATTTTAAACTCTTTATTGTTGTTTATTTCATATTTATTCTTTTGTTCTTTAATTGTACACCCAGTATTTTTGGAAGCGTTACTGCTTTTTGAAATATACATGGTTCATTTTCAGAGTGTCTTTTGGCATAGATTTGCATAGTGATGAGGGGAAAAGTGATTACATGAAATTGATATATGCTTAAGATTATGAGTTTATGTAAATACTGCCAAGGTGCTGTGTAGAGACGCAGACTCACTGATTAAGGCGGTTGATAACGTAGGGACCTCATTATCATAACAGGTTATATTTATTACTCTAATGGTGATCATGGCGTGACATTTGGTAGCTTAAAGGAGAATTCCAGTCAATTTCCACACGTAGCTGTGTTATTTTTACATTTGGAGTGCTGTCAGTAGAGAGAAAAACAAAAACCATCGTTGCTGCCTACACCGTGTTATCCTGCTGCCAGAGTTAGCTCCCAACAGGCTGAAACGGGGCGAGTTTTAAATGTGTTTTAGCCACTAAACATGTTCACAATGTCATTAAAGTGCCTACCCATGTGAAGTGATTAATTCTGAGTGAACACTGTGAATCTGACTCCAGTAGATGTGACAGAAACGCATGAAATTTGTGCTAATTCAGCTTTTTAGTTCCGGTGTTGAGGCAGTAGTTTGAGAGCTTAGGGACCGTCTACAAACTACAACACAGAAAAGAGATATACAAAAAATAGGCTCCAATTAGGCTCCAATTGTCTCCAAATGTACCTAAATTATAACTTGTCTCCTGCTAGTTGTATTACAGCACTTACTTTCCAAAAATAAGCTTTTCCTTTTTTTGAAAGTATGTTTTTATTTTTTTCCGTTGTCGTAGTTTGTAGACGGTCCCGAAGCACTCCTTACATTATCAACACAGGAACTAAACAGAGCTGGATTAGCACAACTTTCAAGAATTTCTTTCACATCTACATCAGTTTGATTCACTGTGTTCACTCGGAAGGACTCACCTCACATGGGTAGGCACTTTAATAACATTTTGAACATGTTTAGAGGCTAAAAACACAGTCAAACAATTTAAAAACGTGCCCTGTTTAAACCTGTTGGATGCTAACGCTAGCAGAACGATAACATGGTGAAAGCAGCCCCGTTTTTTTCTTTTTCTCTCTGTTGAAAGAAATTTAAATTTACAACAGAGCTAAATGTTGAAATCAACTGGAGTTCTCCTTTAAATGTGTTTTGTGTTCAGCATTTACCTGAAGTGCTATACATGCTTTAAACTTTTCACTAGTTACATGGTTTGAACATGAGCCCCTGGTTATGTTTTGAAATAGCGAAGCAAACTTGGATAGATACATTAAATTGTAATTGTAAAAAAAAATGCATTTCTACATAACCTCAAATAAGTCAAATAAGAGCCGACTCTTCGATACTGCTCCTTGGGAAACATCCCATCGCCACGGCGAATCCTGTCCGATCAGCAGGCAAACATTAGGTGGGCTTGCTGGCAAGATTATTATACTTTGACTCGCGAATTGGTTTGGCATTTTTGGCCAGAGTAGAATCCGACTTTTAGTTTGTGTGGAGTCAGTGGACAGAGCAGGTTGATTTAACATATGCTAGCCTGTCTTTTCCTGTGTTCTATTTTCAGTCCACAAGCATAGTCGAATGAAATAATAAATGAATTGTGTCGGACTCCTGTGTGGATTGGCAGACTGTGAGTGACATGCCGTAGCAACCGATCAGCGACGGGTTCAACTGAACCAACTTAAAGGGTGGCCTAAAAATGTGTGATTCTTTTTTAATTAAATTTAAAAAATTTACTTTTTTTATTGTTTTCGTCAATTGCTGAAAATAGTCAAATGAATATTGGTACCGGCTGAATGTTCTATGTCAAACGTTAAGCTATGTTGGTCTTATTACATGTGGTAATGAGGGCGGGACATTAAAAAAAACATGAAAAACATTTTCATTGGACATAAAATTATTAAAGGCCCCAGACTGCAGGATGAGTCATCAAACCTTTGAAACCGTTTCACAGGAAGAGAACGGCCCGTGGTTAACATGTAAAAATACTCAAAATAGAATTTTTTTTAAACAATTATTTGGCATAGAACAACTTATTATCAAAGGACAAAGAGTTACCACAGAAAAAAATGCATTTTTCATTTCATGAGACCTTTAAATATAATCAACTGATTGCAAGGACTGTATGATGATAAGTTTACTTTTAAAGACAAAACTAGAACTTTGTTAATTTAATAATAGCTATGCCATTTGCTCCACTTGCTCCATTGCTCATCTGCCTATGGGTCTGTATGTCATTATCGTCTATGATGGTCCCTTCCTATTAGAACATGAAAGGTCTTAACCTCTGTGTTACCACCCCCTCTGTGTCCCTCCCTCCCCCCTGTCTATCCAGGAGGGCCAGCAGCTGATCCAGGAGAAGCCGGAGCTCAGCCCGGTGGTCCGGAGGAAACTGGAGGAGATCAGGGAGTGTTGGCAGGACCTGGAGAGCACCACACAGGCCAAAGCCCGCCAGCTCTTTGAGGCCAACAAGGCCGACCTGCTGGTGCAGAGCTACGAAAGCCTGGACCAGAGACTAGGCCAGCTGGAGTGTCAACTAGCCTACGTGGACCATGGACAGGACCTCACCACTGTCAACAAGCAACTGAAAAAACTACATGTACGTAGGATTTAAAAACAAAGTGTTCTTCAGTTGATTCTCGCAGCCATTTCAACCCAAAGCCCTCTTTTAAGGGGCTGTGCCTCTAACCTCAAGATAACTCATTCTTAAATGTATTGAGCTGTGGTCCTTTCAAAGGCTGCATACGCAGAGTGGTAAACAGTTCAGCCACTATTTATTTTTCACTTGATTCATTATCAGAGTAGGCCTAGTGTTTGATTAAAAAAAAAAAAAAAAAAACTTTATAATGGTTTAACAGAAATGTATGTTTCTGTATCCCAGAAGTTTGTCAGCACTAGGTTACAGATTATTACATCACAAAGACATGATAAACATGAATATTTAAAGGTACAGGAAAGAAATTGAAGAGCATGTTCGGTGATTCCAGTTGTTTAAGTTCACATTTGCTTCTTTTATTAAGTTTTTAAGGTTAACATACATTTCTTTTTGTAGAGGCTTCTGTATGTCAGTTAGATGACAGTGCTGCTCTGTTTCTTCTCTGTTTTTTGTTGTTGTTTTTTTGGCCTTTTAGTCGGTCTGACAAGAAGCCAACAAAATAACAAATGTCTCTGTTTCCTTTATAAATTACGCAAGCTTTATTTTGGCACTTATTGAATCTGTGGTCTTCTCTAGATTTCTCCATAGCAAAACATTCCTATGGCTAATGATCACATTACTAGGCATGTTTGCCAGATATTTGTGCAATATTAGGCTACAAAAACATAGTTCATATTATAAGTATTAATTTTGTAGGCTACAGAGTTCCAACACCTTTCTAAATAGTTTGACATACATAGAGAATATGACTCTGTAGCACTGCTTCTTTACTCTACATGCTGAGCTGTCTCACACTGACTCACTGATAACGTTATTCCTGCTACACAGTGGCTAATTAATATTTAAACATAACATCATGTTTGGAAATGACTAACGACTGCATTTTTCACTGGGTGCCTTCAATGCTTTTTATCTCATTTCAGCACAGTCAGGTGCTTTTACTTTCACGCCAACATCCATTTTTTATTTGTGTTGATGGTTTTCTGAAACACTATAAGCCATCAGCACTCATGGCAACCCGGTGAGCTTTCAGAAGAGTTTCATCCCAAGATCATTAAAAAAATACTGATTAGTGGAAGATATTGATTAGTATATTCTTTTTAAATACAGATGTCAACATCTCTTTTATTATTGTTTGCCAACTAAATCAACTCGATTTTGATATTATTTGATGAGCCTACTGTTTTGTGATTGATTGGGTACAGTTCCATCTCTGTTTGTCCTTCCACTATAGAACAATAGATTTGTTTATGTTACTCGTTCACATTGGATAGTCTTAAATTTACTTTAGTAACTAAATACTTAACACTGGTTATGTGTTATTCTGTTCAGACTGATTGTGGGCGGTGAGACAGTTGATAAAAAGAACTACATAAGTTCAGTCCATTTGCTATAAATGAAAACTTAATAAACATAAAATCATAAGCTAAGAGCTTTCAATTAACCCAAACTGTATTCTCAAAGCATTTCTTTTTTTATTTGGATCTGAAAAATGCTCATCTACAAACGTACAGTAGCAGAAGGCGTGTGAAGGGTGTACACGGCCCTGTATCGTCTAGTTATATCAATATTCAACAACACAGCTTTTCTTGTTCTATACCCATAAACCTGTCCAATAACTTAATATTCTAAAATTAGGTTTAATTTCACGGTAGTAAATGTGATGTATAAAGGTCCTTTTTCCTCTACGTGTGATATTGGGATGTAACTCGTCACTTGCCCTCCAATGTGACCCGGGCAGACCGCGCACAGATACATCCTTTCATTACTTTCATTTCACCGGACATGTCTCACTCTCCTCTCCCACAGCATTCCGCTTACAGCTTCCTTTAACAGGCTGCCATTAGCACTGCTTTACCCCATCATCTAAACCAAACTCCACTACCCAGCATCCATCCTGGCAAGGGGTACAGTAAACTTCACTACACTTCATGTCTATCAATTCTTTTTTCACTGTTCTGGCTTATTTTCATATCTCATCTTTGCTTCCAGGCTTTTTTTAAATAACGACAGTTTAGAACTCAACACAAGTAATAATTCAATTCAATTATATTAGAAAATGATATTAATAATAAAATATATTTTTTTAGAATTATACTGTATTATTACTTGACATTATACAGAGCTTGTAGTTATTGAGTTATTGAAATGTATTGTTTCTGTTGTGATCATTTTGCCATTTAAACTTAAATGTTTAATTTCAGGCATTAGAAGCAAACAATTATGAAAAGATTCTAATGTTGATTGTTGCTACCTTGTCTCTTTGGAGGGGCCACCAACTGGGTCACTACTTTTTGTAGATTTTTCCATAATAATTCTGTATATACACCAGATAAAAAAACATATTTTTATAATATCTAGCTTATACTGTATAATAATGTTCTTCTGAAAACTGAAACACAAAGCATTTTTAGCAACTTTTGACATAAAGAATCATTATTTTATGTCAGAAATAAGAGCGATTAAAATAAAATTACACATGAAATGTCGCCTGAGAGTCAAAACAACGACAAACTACTCATTTTGGCATTTCTGTCACATTCCCCACATCCCACTCATCCCATCTTTATCTGGTCTCCCATGGCAACATGTCTCTTATCTACCTCCATCTAATTTACTCTCTCTTCAACTCACCCACCTCCATCCCTCTCTCCTCATCGACACATCCTACTTTCCTTCGTCCGTTTTGATAACTTTGACTCTACTCCCCCTCTCCCCTGCCATCCTGCTCCTCCTTCTCCCCCTCAGACCATGGAGAGCCATATGGAGGAGTGGTATAAGGAGGTGGGGCAGCTCCAGGCGCAGGTGGCCTCCATCCCACAGCAGACGCAGACCAAGGAGACGGTGGCAGAGCGTCAAGCCATTGTGGAGGCCAGGATGGTGCGTCTGATCGAGCCACTGAAGGAGAGACGACGCATCCTGCTGGCGTCCAAAGAAGTTCACCAAGTTGGACGAGACCTGGAGGATGAGATTGTGAGTTTGACGGCCGTTGGCCAACAGACACACACACACACAGACTTGTTTGTCAAGTAGAGAGACATTTTATTTACTAGCATTCATTCCCTGAGATTCCCTGCCACTTATCTTTAACATAACTACTACATGCTTTATCCCAACATTTACACATACCTTACACTTTATGTATTTACATTATTTACAAGAATATTGGCCGATATTAATCTGCATTAATTATGGCCGTTTTTTTTTTTTTATAAATATTCATTCATCAGAATCACTAATAATGATAAATAAATAATTCAGATAAATTATTATGATTATTTAAAAAATAAAATAAAAATGGACGGGTAACCATGTTATGCATAATTTGTCCACCAGAGGGCACTCTACAAGGTCTCTGTTGGCAACACTGATTATTTTTTTGTTAATGTGTTTTCTTGTTAACGTTCAACCATGTTTTAGTCCAAATTGTTTTAATTTTTAGGATATCTCTACGTCATAATTAGATACACAGATTCACCTACGGTAAAATGAGGCGCACATATTCACATGCACATCTGTATTTACTCCTGTGTGCCATATTGCTGTGGTTGTAGTTGTGGGTCCAAGAGCGCCTCCCAATGGCCATGTCTCAGGAACACGGCTCCTCTCTGCAGGCAGTCCAGCAGCTCATGAAGAAGAACCAGGTAATAATTCTAACTGCAGTCTCCAAACCCACTCACATGCATCATATTTATTTTAAATCTGTAATTCCACAGTGAATTATATTATCATTGTTCTTTTTTTACACAACATAGAAACAATCAAACCAGTCACCTCCTCTAAGGGTTCTTCCAGTGCTGGTTTTTGAGGCATCCGAATTTTACATAGTCATCATGGAATGGAAAAATGAATTTGTTATATAACAAGGACTGGAAATATTGGGCAGAACAGGCAGCCAAGTGACGGTACTCTGAACTAATGGAAATCACAATTGTCAGATTGACAGAACTCCACCAGGGTGGCCAATAATATTTCACTTCTAGCACCGCCCTTGCTCTTTGCTCTCCTCCAGACACTTCAGAGAGAACTGCAGGGCCACAGGAGCAGGATCGAGGATGTCCTGGAGAGGGCGGGGATCATCGCTTCCATACGCAGCCCAGAGGCCAACTGCGTCAGGGCGGGCCACGACCAGCTGGCCCAGCTGTGGGTTCTGCTCTGGGCCGAGACCGAGAGGAGGCAGCTGGTCCTGGATGCCATGTACCAGGCGCAGCAGTACTATTTTGACACAGCCGAGGTGGAGGCCTGGTTGAGCGAGCAAGAGCTGCACATGATGAACGAGGAGAAGGGCAAGGTGTGTGTGTGTGTGTGTGTTTGTGTGTGTCTGTGTGTGTGTGTGTGTGTGTGTGTGTGTGTGTGTGTGTGTGTGTGTGTGTGTGTGTGTTTGTGGACGAATGTCTGAAATTAATCCGGTTCAAAATTAGGGCACTTAGTCTTTTATAATCGGGTAATCATTTCATCATCAAATTTCAGTCATTATCACGCCCCTGATTGCACAAGTCCCTGCAAAGGCTGCTAAGCCTCTGCCAGTCTCAAAGTATCTAAATACTTTAAAATTCAACTCATTTTGTGGAAACCACCCTGAGGATGGCTATTTTCTTTTTAGTTTCACTTATACATGGAGGCAGCATTGAGCATTTGTGCTGCAGGAGTATTATTTGTAAAGTGAAACTCGTCTTCGTGTGTGTTGTTTCCTGCTCCCACCAGGACGAGCCGAGCACACTTCAGCTGCTAAAGAAACACTTAGTCCTAGAACAGACCATCGAGGACTACGCTGAAACCATCGGCCTGCTGTCGCAGCAGTGTCGACAGCTGCTGGAGATGGGGCATCCTGACTGGTGAGCATTTAAACACACATATACAATCTATAAACAGAGAATTTCTGTCGCCACAAAATAAATGATAAATAAATAAATAAAAGGCTCTTAATCTTCTGCTTTATGACCAAATAGAGAGTGTTTGATTTGAGAAGTCAGTTGCCAAAGTTAACCAGGAACAAATGTATTTTTTTTTATAAAACTCTGGGAGGGAAAAATTAACTAATTAGACATTTTTTCCAAGTTCTTTTTTATTCATCTTGCTGGTTATATTTGACCTGTTAAGTTAAGGCAAGGCAAGGCAGTTTTATTTTTATAGCACATTTCAGCAACAGGGCAATTCAAAGTACTTTACACAAAATTAGTTTAAAAAACAAAAAACAAAACAAAAAACAGATTAAAACACAAGTATAAACAGTTAAAAATAAAAGCATTTGGCAACTAAATTCATTCTATAAGCTCAAGACTACCTTCACACTAATTAGTCAATGTTAGTGCTACCTTTTGTGATCACCCTCACTGTCACTACCTTTCACGACTCTATTTTTAGAGACGTTACCTTTCCTCTCCTTTGACTCCTCTTCACACTAATTAAGAAAACACATGTACCATTAAGGACATTAAAGACAAATGTGTGGACTCAAATGCTGTAAAGCAGTTTTTGTTAGTTCTTTCAAATGAAAGGTGAACAAGATGATTACGAACAGTTACAGCACAGAGACAAAGAATTCAAATTCAAGTCAATGCTTTTTTTTTGCATGTAGCATTGGTCAGGACTCAGGAGCTATGTGGTGTTCTGCCTAACCCTGGCAAAGACAACATTTGAATTACTGTATACAAAAATAAGGATACAAATAAAAAATAAAAATAAAAAATAAAAATAAAAAATTGCCCTCAGCACTGCAAGCACTGCTATTTTTCTTACTTTGTGTTTGTTTGTTTCTGCCAATTTCAACTTTTAAAAATAAATGATGATGCCAACTAAAAAATTTTCTGACACAAAGGAATGTGTCATGAAAAATGTTTCCACCTTTGCATCATGCAGTGCAGCAACAGGAAGTTTTAAAAATGTACATAAATTATAAAAGCATGGACACCCTGATAGCTCAGTTGGTAGAGCTGGTGTTGATATATAGAGGGTTACTTGACATAGCGGCCACAGGTTCAACGCTGACCTGTGACCCTTTGCCGCATGTCATTCCCCCTCTCTCCCCCTTCCATTTCTTGAGCTGTCCTATCAAAGTAAAGGACGAAAAATGCCCCGAAACAATAACCTTTAAAAAATTATAAAAACATGCAGCAGTTGCTCAGAGTTGTTCAGACCAAACATCAGAATGGGGAAGAAATTTGATCTAAATTCCTCTTTTCCACAGTGAACAGATCAGCAAGCGTCAGTCCCAGATCGACCGTCTGTACGTGTCTCTGAAGGACCTGGTGGAGGAGAGGAAGAGCCGCCTGGAGCAGCAGTACTGGCTCTACCAGCTTAACAGGGAGGTGGATGAGCTGGAGCAGTGGATCGCTCAGAAGGAGGTGGTCGCCAGCTCGCCTGAACTGGGTCAAGACTATGAGCATGTCACTGTAAGTGTGTCGACAGATGGTGTCTGTGAGTGGATACAAGATTTAAGGAAGTCACATGTTGAAATTGAAAAACAACACCGGTCTCTTTTGAATGTTTGTTACGTAGTCTTGCATTGCTAGACCCTTCTCCACAGCACCGCGGAGGAGGGTCTGGATAGTCCACACAGCATTCCGAGGTGGGAGGAAAAGTGCTCTAGTTTATTGGCATGTCTTTAAACCAATCACAATCGTCATGAGCGGCGCTATGCGCCAGACACAGGTACGCTGCCTCTGCAAAATAGCCGCGGGAAGGAACTTGTTTTTGTGGAGCATGTACGTTCAAAAGGTGTTTTAGTTGTGCAACAAAAAACTCAGATTGGACAGATAGTCTAGATAGCTGTCTGGATTTACCCTGCAGAGATCTGAGGAGCAGTCAACCATAGTCCTCAGAAATCCACCCGAGTATAGAATGCCAACACAAAGAAAGCACAAGGTAATGGACATCCAGCCGAAATAAAGGATATATGGCGGATCTTCCGGCTTCACCTGAACAATCCCGGAAATTAAATCGGGGTTGTCAAGATAAACCATTTGTTACGTATTATATGTTAAGTTGCAACTGTTAATTGCACCAACTTTAAAAAAGTAGTTGTATCCTTTTACAGCAGCTAATACATCTGCTTCTCTCTGTGAATAAACAACTAACGGCATGTGAAGAATTAATTTTTAATATTTCCTTTCCCCTCTTACTTCCCGCCTTGTTGCACCTCCAGGTCCTGCAGGAGAAGTTTACGGAGTTTGCGTCAGAGACAGGCAGTGTGGGGCAGGAGCGAGTGACGGCCGTCAACCAGATGGTGGACGAGCTCATCGACTATGGCCACTCAGAGGCCGCCACCATCGCTGAATGGAAGGACGGGGTGAACGAGGCCTGGGCCGACCTGCTGGAGCTAATGGAGACTCGGGCGCAGATGCTCGCCGCCTCACACCAGCTGCACAAGTTCTTCTCTGACTGCAGAGAGGTAAGACACCTGAGGAACAAGACAAACGTTAGAGATAATATGGTGTTTTATACGATATAATACAATGGTGCAATAATACGACTTTATTATATTTTTTACACTGATTTCACTTTTTACGACAATTTGGCAGGGAAATGTTTTACAGTAGAGGACAAATATTGTAGCTGAATACAGAAATTACTTTTTACACACACACTGTATACAGGGAACACTTTTGTATTGCTGTTTTTTTAGGTTTTGGCCCAGATAGAGGACAAACATCGAAGGCTGCCAGAAGTTCAGGCTCGGCAGGGCAGCACTGCCAACACCAGCACCCTGCAGAGACTCCTGCACAGCTTCGAACAGGACATACAGCTGCTGGTCACGCAAGTACAGCAACATGCACATAAACAGACAGCATGTAAAATGAACTGCTTCAGTATTCACTGACCTCAAAACTCACAAAGACTTCCCCCAGTGAACAATCATTCTGTAGAGGTCCACAGGACTTTTTCTAACTCAGCAGATGTTTTCTTAGCATGTATGCTTTTTTAAGCAAGCTGTGCCTCACATTCATACAGACAAGAGGTTGAGGTATTCATTTAGAATCAGTGAAATGGTAATTTTCTCATATGTCTTCACCCACCTCAAAGACATTATTTACATGAAAAAATTGCTTGTCCCACTATGCTGATATTCTACTTTACAGATATTTAATTGTTACAGGTATGGTTGGGACTTTGTGTTTCATTTGTCATTATTTAACAACTGTAAATTAAATGAATTTTATAGTTGATTGACAGTTAAAAAAAAAAAAATCTGAATCTGAAAGCCTGAATCTTCATGGCTTCTTACTCTGCATTTCATTTTGCTTTATGTAGTCTCTGTCATGCACCTGGGGAACAGAAACATTGGTACACATTACTGAAGAACGCTGCAAAATCACAGCTGCTGTGTCAACTCATGTGACATTGGACCCACACTGAACACAGCTGTCAGAGCAGCTGTGTTTTGTGCGTCATTTAGAAAACAAACCCTTTCTATTTTTTTTACTTCTCCTTTGTTCTTTTTTTCAGCTCAGTGTTTTCCTAAAATCTGCTCTCCCACTCTGCCAGGTGCGTCAGTTGCAGGAGAGTGCTGCTCAGCTAAGGACGGTGTACGCCGGTGAGAAGGCCGAAGCCATCGCATGCCGCGAGCATGAAGTGATGCAGTTCTGGAAAGAGCTGCTGACGTCCTGTGAGGAGTGTCGAGTACAGATTACCACTGAGACAGACAAGCTGAGGTTCTTCAGCATGGTCCGAGATCAGATCATGTGGATGGAATCGATTATCTGTCAGATAGGGACAGGAGAGAAGCCCAGGTATCTACACTTAATCAAGGTGGTCCGGTGTGAAGTATTTACGGCTTTCACAGGATAATACAAAAACTATAATTGATTGATTGATTGATTGATTGATTTTATCTTAAATATGTAAAGAACAGAACAGCAGACAAGAAATAAAAACAAAGCAAATCAATAACAACTAACACGACAATAAATGAATAATAAAAACTTGCAAACACTAGACGATCTGTTTACAAATCCAAAAAGAAGTGAGAAAAAGTATAAACTTATTTACACCACACTGTGCTTACGTTGTTCAGTAATTGTTAAAGAGAACTCCCTCCCTCATACCCAACATCTATTTCAAATGTACATCAATTATAATATAATGACCAGAGTGAGTGAACCAGAGGGAGTGACAGTGTGTGATGTTTGCTCTCCGTTTGCATCATACTCTGCATCCAAATTAGGTTAAATGTGTTATTAGCAGCTGATAAACAGTACATTTACCAGAGTACCAGTGAATAGACAGTTATTTATTTTATTTATTAATTTTTTTGACAGGGACAGTGTACATTAATTAACATTGCTGTAAATGCACCAGAATTAGCCAAAAGGGTATTTTTCATCCGTTGTCCCTGGACAGATCTTAAAATTGTCACAGTTGTCTAAAAACCTCTTTTACTTTTAGTTGAAAAAGAACATTTGTGATAAGAGATAAGAAATTCTCATTGAAAAGTAGGACCTAAGTACTCTACATAGGAGTACCGAAATCGTATTTTAGCAACGAAAAACTGGCCTTTTTTTATTCCACTGTAAACAATTATCCAACAGCATGACTCTTTAAAACAGCTCACATCATATTACCTATTATAAGCAGCTACATTAATCAATGTTAAAAAACAACACATATATAATAATATATCAAACCAATTTCTTAGAACAGAAAAGGTAATTAATGCTGTGCTATTTCTCTCATGATCAACTTCACCATAAAAATGTACCTCTTGGATTAAAGGTTTCTCTGAGCAACACACCATGAAAAACTAAGTAGGTGATTGTACCGGGGAGCTAAGTGTCTGTGTGCTCTGTGGGTCCTGCAGGGACGTGTCCTCAGTTGAGGTGCTGATGAATTATCACCAGAGTCTGAAGAGTGAAGTGGAGGCTCGCAGACGGAGCACCCTGGAGTGTATCGAGATGGGCAAAACTTTGCTGGCTGCTAGAAATCCAGCTGCTGAAGAGGTGAGAGCAGAAGATATGATAATTATTGTACAGTACAGTTTAAAATCTACAAGAAAAACAGGAGTAGTGCAACACAATAATAATATTGTGAATAAAATTTCCAACGATGTTTGCTGCTGTGTGTGTGTCTGTGTGTGTGTGTGTTTGTGTATTTGTGTGTGTGTGTGTGTGTGTGTGTGTGTGTGTGTTTGTGTTTAGATTTTGGATTTGGGCTCAAACATCAAACTAAGAGCCAGCTTTCATAAGCACATATTTTTGGGTTTCCATTTTAAGATAGACAGACAGAGTTAAAACTAAAAACTGGGTACATACTTAAAATATACACAACAATAGTAACTGGTAATATTCTAAACATTGTTCTTATTTTAGCACAAATTTTGACTCCTCTGATGTTGTGATTCTGATGTTGCTGAATCTCAGATCAAGGAGAGACTGGACAAGGTGGTTGCTAAACAATATGAGATGTCTGAGAAGTGGGACAAGCACTGGGAATTTCTACAGCAATGTGAGCGTGCACACACACACACACACACACACACACACACACAGACCTACAATCTTATATAAATATACACAGGTGTACAAACACACTGAGATACACATATAAAGTATAAATACACATAATGTTCAAGCCAAGAATTTGAAATAGTAACAAACAGATTTTATTTTTGAAGGTTTTTTTATCTGCTTTTGCATATTATTTGTTGTCTCTCCTCCTCTCAGTGTTGGAAGTTCACCAGTTTGCCCAGGAGGCGGTAGTGGCAGAGGCGTGGCTGACCGCTCAGGAGCCGTTCATCAGCAGCAACGAGCTGGGCGCGAGTGTAGACGAGGTGGAACAGCTGATTCGTCGGCATGAAGCCTTCCGCAAAGCCGCCGCCACCTGGGAAGAGCGATTCAGCTCACTGCGACGACTCACTACAGTAATATCATCATTATCCTTGTGTAAATACACATGCAATCTGGCCAGAAAAAGAGAGTTTTCATCTGAAAAGGCTAAAGCGTAATTTATGGTTCTACGGAGTTCCACACAGAGCTTTTGCCGTAGTCTACATATGTGGCCTGAAGTTTATACTTGTACGTTGGTGTGTGCGTTGATCTCATTAAGAAAATAGCAGGGCCGGCAAGTGTGTGTGCGCGGCGAGTGTGTGGTAGAGCGAGTGAGAGAGTGACGGTGATCGGCTGAGGAGCGAGTACCGACTCTAGAGGCATAGTGAGAGAAACAAAGTGTCTCCCCTGTGCTTTCTGACCACGGTCAGAATTCTTTAGCAGGAAAAATTAACCCTG
The DNA here is from genome assembly GCF_013103735.1 of Etheostoma cragini. Classification (NCBI taxonomy): domain Eukaryota; kingdom Metazoa; phylum Chordata; class Actinopteri; order Perciformes; family Percidae; genus Etheostoma; species Etheostoma cragini. The sequence continues at coordinate 27,399,634 of NC_048409.1, forward strand.
TATCTCCACGTACCTAAGCACAAAGCCATGGCATCGATTTATTGCAGAACCATAAATTGCACTTAAGTTGTAAATTCTGACATGCTATAATCATTGAATAAAGGCTTAGAATTTCCAAATATGTAAAGCAATACATTTCCGTAAAATGATCAATTTCATTCGATCATGCCAAAGCCTTAAGTGACTAGTTAGTCTTAAAGTTTGAATTTAAAGCTTACTCTGTCATCTTTCTGCAGGTGGAAAAGTTGAAAGCAGAGCAAAGTAAACAACCCCCGACCCCTCTGCTGGGTCGTAAAGTCTTCCTGGACCCCCAAGATGGTTCACCCAATGCATCAACCCTCCCCCGCCTCCCAATCTCACCCGTCATGAGACAGACCATCTATGAGCAGAACGAAGCCAACTCTCCTCCCTCGCCCTCACCCGCCACACCTTCTCCTTCGTCTGTGGCTTGTCGGCTGGGGTCAACAGTCGCTAACTACACCCCTGTGATGAACGGCTCCAGCTACCGCCACACCCTGGAGGCGCGGCACGGAGGCGTAGTGGGTGTAGCTGCAGGACTAGGCCAGCCCGCACCTTCCTCTATCGCCTCAGTTGCCACGGCGGCCATGTTAGTCTCAGCCAACCAGGTGCTAGAGAGTGCCAGCACAGCGAGGGACCAAGCAACAAAAGTGATGAGTCACCTCCAGCCAGTGCAGACGGCGAGGACACTGGAGGTGAAATCCTCCGCGTACCTACGGCAACCAAAAATCAAACACTTGGATGATGCGGTGACGCCGCTGCTTGTGGCCAGCCGGCTGGAGAAAGCAAGGGAAAGAGAGAGGGGGAGGGAGAGGGAGATGATGATGGGAGAGATAGGGACAGAAAGAGCGGAGGTGGCTGTGATGGCTGAGGTGGTGCTTCAGGAGCCGAGGGAACGCCTGCACAGCGAGCCCACCCGAGGGTCTCGGGGATCCAGGACTGACCTGTTGGGCCCCACTGAGCCCCAGGGCCACACCCACCACAGGATAGAACGGCAGCTGTCCAGCGAGCAGCTGATCCAGGCACGCAGGGACGAGCTTCCTCAGGAGGTGTGGAGGGAACAGGCCGAGAGGCGGGAGAGACGGACGCTGGAAAGGCAAACGTCCAGCGAGCAGGAAGGCCACGGGGGCCACGGGGGCCATGAGGGGCGGCGGAGAGAGAGGGACCGACACCGGCCGGACAGACAGGAATCCAGTGAGCATGACACCGGGAAAGAGCACTCAGACAGACGCTCAGCTGGAGGGTGAGACTTTGAGTGTACTAAGCTGCTGTCTAATATGTTATGTAGCATCACATAAAGTGATTGGCTTATTTTAAGATACAGTCTCTGGGAGGAGGTTATACAGAATATGAATGGATGTTTTGTTTTAATACAGTTTTTGGAGTTGGAATCTAGTGTATATTTTTATACTCTAGATAATAATAGTAATAATAAGAGTACTGTTAAAATGTTGGCCATGTAGGGCTTTACAGTTGGATACTGATTTTGCAGTATCTAATTTTGCAATTTTTTTTTTCTACAGAGAAAAGAGATCCACCATGGCAGAAATTGTAGAGCAGCTGCAAGAAAGAGAAGCCGCACAGGTCTGTGCATTTCATTGAGTATTTCTTTTTTAATTTATATAGTTATTTGTGATTCATATTGTAGCTTATTTGGTTGGGTTTTCAAACCCAGGACACAGGATTTGACATCTTTCATTTCAGAAAAGGAACAACAGCCAACATCTACGCACACTTCAAAAGCAAATGTTGATTTTTAGTGCGTTGGTCAGAGAGTACATTGGCACATTGGATGATATTGGTAGATTAGTCAGTTTGGTTACTGGTTAGAGTGAGCCGTAATAACCTGAGAACATACATGCATGTGTGCTTTAGATAAGGAAAATGTAAAACACACCATCAAAGCCTTTATAAAGATTATTTCTTTTTAAATCATGAACCAAAGTCCCACTGACTGCATCACTCCTTCCCACCCTCAGGCCCGTGGTGAGGTTCCCCGTGTGCCTAACGGGGTACCAGAGAAGTCTTCCCGTCTCGAACGGCCTCGGGCTCGGGACAGACCCAAACCAAGGCGTCGACCACGACCCAAAGAGCCAGGAGAGACTACGCGGCGGTCCAGGTCTGCTCCGGCCCAGAGCAGCCCGGCAGTCCCCCAGCCGCCAACACACACCGCACACCACGAGGGCTTCCTCTTCCGCAAGCTGGACATCGAGACCCTGAAAAAGAGCACCAATAGGTGGGTGTTCAGGGTCATAATGATGATTACAACATCTGGACTAGCAGATGATTGAAGTCGTTGAGAAGGAGTATGGACGCTGGTGTCATGGGTATTAGACTTTAAGGATTCTGTTGGATTCAATTCAGATTAATTTTGTACTTCTCAGAGTAACAGATGGGTCGGGTTTACCGCAAAATACTCTTTTACATTCCACCTGTTGTTGCTAAATCTAAATCTTTTCGGTCTTTAATGTCAATTGTTGTTGATTTAAAAAAAAATACTGTTTACTGCCGCACACATCGTATTTCGTATTACGTCTGTTTCTCATGACATCACTGCCCCCTCCATTTATTAGTTCAACAATAATGACAGTGGCATGACTCCAGCATGCTACGCTAACAAGCTAACACTCTGCTGACACTGCGTCTGACATGTTGAACAGAGGCATGACTGTCACCAGCGCAGATGACACATGACACTCATTGGTTGGTTCCACCGTGTGGGTCAACATGATACACGCAATACTCAGCTATGCTTTCGGACTATCTCAGCAGACATACTGTGTGTCTTTAGAATCATACATTAAGGTTTACATATGTTAAGGTGCAAAGTATGCTATGACGTTATCATTTTTTACCTATTTTGATTACTAGATAAAATATAAGAAAAAGTTCTACATTCTGCAAAGTGGAAGTAAGAGGTATTTTTTCAGTTTCATCTGCTTACAAAGAAATTGAATACAATGACAAATTTGTTGTGTTGTTGCACTGCCTTTGATCTCTAACCAGTTAAAATAAGAAAGTGTTGTTTGATTCCGAAACTTAATAGGATCTGTCTGAACATAGAAATAGCAGTGCCTGTCATTTCATAGTTTGTATAGAACAATAATTTTATCCAGAGCTGCCAACTTTTCCCCAAACCTCGGAGTGAGATTTGGGGGGGCCGCCCCATATCTTGCCGCGTGCAAAGCAATTTCTTTGGGTCTTTATCCTTCAGGGTTTAAATTGGGATTTGTTATATGTGGGGGGATGGGGCTCTCCCTAGGGGGGTCTGGGGGTATGCCCCCCCAAGGAAGAAAAATTGAAAAATACACCATTAAATGGCACTTTCTGGAGAGTTTTTTTGCAAAAAAATGTAGAAATCAAGTGTTACATGACATGTGCAACACCTTTCCATTGTTGTAGTATCAACAGGTTGTAGGGCATTTAGCATTTACATTATTAATTTCTAATGATATAAGAACTGACCCAAACAATGTGCCAAACATAATGAGCCACATGAAGAGACAGTAGCATATGTCAGCAACAGCTGAGAAGATTTGGGTCTGTGGTGAACAGGTCCAGGGGTCCCTGGTATAGGGACCAGGGACCCGAAGTTAAATAAATGTTGAGGGATCAACTAAGACCACTGACATTCTAAAGAATGAGAAACATTGAGTTACATAAATATCTCACTCAGACCGTCTGACAGACACAGAGGCCCATTTGGGTCTCTGGTCTCTGACAGAGTTTAGAGGTGGCTGTACGCTGCTCTCATCGGAGGTCTACACAAGTAGAGACAACGCGTCACCGTCCCCAGCAGAGCGAGTCCACTAACATGAACTGAAGTTGCTACGCTACCAGCCGTGCTGCTCACCTCTATCTTTACAGAGAGAGAGGACACGAAGCGACGGACGGGTCTGTAATACTCAGAGCGCTCTTGAACCCCCTCACAGTCTCTGAAAGCACAACTAGTTGATCGCGAGTGGCTCAACAGGTAGATCTATAGATAAACTCATCTTTAAGAAATCTTACCGACCGGGTTGAAACTTCAGCGTGAGAAATCGGGGGTGTGGCGAGTGACTGGCGTGTGAAACCAGTCAAATGCGTGTGTCTCACGGCCAATGCGTGAGAGTTGGCAGCCCTGTTTTATCAATTCATTTTAAAAAATGTGCTGCTTTTTAAGTGGCACTGCTAGTTTGTAAGCTTGTAGTTGGGTAGTTTCTTGAAATGTAAGTAGGCATTTTTTTGTTTCATTTGCCAAAAATCCCTAAAAACCTGGTAGCATATTGTAATTTAAGTGTTGTGAGAGAAAACTAGACTTGCACCTCCTCTAGGCTTTGTGACAGGAGACTTTAGCCGATCCCAGGTCATTTCAGGTAGAGAGTGATTGTATTGGCCAACGCAGACACTAGGTTATTCTCATATCAGGCTGTAGCTTTTTAATATTTGATGTATGTCATCTCTGATCATCAGGATCAGAAGTTGAAGACAACAGTTACATGAATTAAAACAGCAACCCGCAGACATCTCACCGCATGGGAAAACATTACGCATGATGCTTAAGATGCCTCCTGATCTAACACGAGCACACAGAATAAAGCACAACAGAAATGGTTGGCAGACGGGCTGGCTGGCTGGTTGATGGAGCAGTTGGTGGCATACACTGCCTTGTGTTGCCTAGCCTGCCTAAACGCACAACACACACACACTCACACTCACACATTCACACTCACACTCACACTACCTGGCCTCCATAGATGACCGCCCTGCTTCCTCCAGAGAGACACCAATGGCAAAGTCTTTCTCTGCACTCTGCCCTCTAGTGGCTGGGCTGACCACGCACAGCTAAAATCTCATCCCTCTTCCAGCTATGGATGAGTCCCACTCAAAGAGATGGATGAATGGACAAATGTACATGCCCTGTTATGTACATGGCAAGGTAAAGCATAATCCTGAATGGCTTAAATCTGGACAAGTGTGAATCTCCAAACAGCTCCTCGTTTGTCTTATTGTATGCTCTCTTTTTGCTTTACATTCAACTTTGATTGGAGGGCAAGATCTGTGGGTGGGGGGGCGGGGGGGTGGTCAGACCTTTACCTTCAATCAATACTGAGAAAGAGAGGATGCAGTTAGTCCGAGAGAAAGAATTGAGGTTCAACCTGTCTCTGTTACATAACTACATGTCGAGGCACTGAGTATGTTTATGTGCACATTAATATTCTGGTATTATTCAGGATAACCAAGCGTTTCTTACAATAGGATACGGTGCATGTGAATGGTGTTTGTATCATGATGTTAAAATCTGTCACTAGTTTCTCATAGGAGTGGCAATCACCAGAGGCCCCCCCATACGATATTATCACAATACTTAATACTTACTATGTCACGATATTATTAAATAAATGTTCTGCGATACATTTCAGTTTATGATGTTTTTCCATCTTCAAATTTTGTCCCCAAAGAAAAACTTTGTCAACATCTGTTTAATCTAAAAAAAAGATAAATTTCTCTGTTTGTTCATCTCACTTCAATTTTAAAAGTATATGCAATTTTTTATTCTGGTATACTACTACTACTACTTATTACTATATATAATAATACATCGATACCTGGCATCCCTTTATCAATACAGTATTGTATCGCCATGGGAAAATATCACGATACTATGATGTATCAATTTTTTCCCCACCTCTAATTTCATGTTTACCTTTCACATCACTTTTCCCTTTGAGCTGTCATCTGCGATTCTTTCTGAAAAGCTGAAACATTTTACTGAGGTGTTCAGTCCGTATTCTAAAAAAAGAGCTACTACTATAAAGGATAGTTACGTTTGAAAAAAAAAAAAAATGAGGCGTGTTGGGCCTATTCACTGTGCAGGAACAAATGTGTTGACACTGTGCGAGATGGGTCTAACACAGACTAACCTTGGTTTGTCTGTGTGTCCATATTATATGTTTGATTAGAATCGTGTTTATTTTTTCTTCATCTTTAAGATTTTACAATAATAGATGGCAGTAGATGTCACTTACCTTTATAACCTTTTACTCACTGTTTTACCACCTGTTTACATCTCTAGATGTATATTCTACTTACACACATTTGCTACATTCGTGTTTACATTCAGTTGATTACAGTTCTCTGTAATTTTTGTGACATTCATGCCAATATATAACTTGAACACTTGAAACCAATGCAGGGATGGAAACACCTTATCACATGCACCGTTGGTTAAATTCTGTTTCCATTGATCGTAAAGAGGTATTTGAAATTGAAATATTAAGCTGAACACAGACAGCTTTCCCTGAATAATACCTCTAATTGGGTGTAAGCTTATTGATTGGAATGCTGTGTGCATGTAAACACGCTCATAGATGGAAAAGAAGCATGACTACGAGTTTAAGTTGTCTTGTTGCCAAAATGCCATTTAACCAAACTCTCCCTCTTTTCTCTTCTCTTCCTCGGTGCTACTGGCTGCTCCTCTCGTCTCCTCCAAGGTAAGTCATATATAAGACCCACACACAGACACACAAACTGTACGTAGTCTCCCTCCCCATCCCTCCATCCCCCACCTCCTCCTCCGTTCGTCTGTGTGTCCGTCCGTTCGTCTGTGTTTGTTCAGCAGTGTTGTTTCCTCCTCCCTTCTTGGCGCCGGTCCATCCCGCCTACCTACCTGTCTGCTCTGGTCAGGTGAGTGAGGTGTTAGCTTAGCGAGAGCGACTCTGCAGCATTCCTGACTCCTCCCATCTCCCCCCCCCAACCACCACCTTCCCCGTGCTCCTTCCCTCCACCTTCCTCTCCTCCTCCACTCTCCCTCCCCTCACCCCTCCCGCCTTCCCACACCACAGCAGGTCATGGGTCAACCTGTACTGCGTGCTGAAAAAGGGGGAAATGGGTTTCTACAAGGACGCCAAGAACACCGCCACATCCTACAACAACGAGCCACTGCTCAACCTCTCCCACTGCCACTGCGACGTCACCAACGGCTACAAGAAGAAGAAGAACGTCTTCACACTCAAGTGAGGAGCTGCTTTCATACTTGTGTTAACTGGGGGGATCCAGTTCGTTTTGTTCACCCGTGGCTAGCAAACCGCCCCATAAATGGCTTTTTTAGTTCTGATATATTTTTAGTTTTTCCCTTTCCCTTTATGTAGAATAGCTGAAGAGAGACAGTAAATATGGTGAAAGAGAGGGGGGATGACATGCAGCAAAGGGCAAAATTGACAGGGCCGTCTATGTCATCGGCCTAAACATTTGAATATTCCCACCCAAAAACCCCTCCCAACAGAGCAGACGTACATGGTCTATGTCTCCACCCACCAGCTGCAGCAGTAACTTCTCCAATATCCGCTATGTTGTTATTGATTCGGAAGCACCGGTTTAGGAGACACCAATTTCAAAGCCCCATGGAAAGGGTTAGCTGTAAAGACGAGCACAAAACAGACGTTATAACGCTAACTTCGTTGCTAGTGTGGCACGCCCTCATACTGCAATTGACTAGCTAGCAGTGCTTACTGCGCATGTGAGACTCCCAACAAAGAGGGGATAGAAGTGGGAGGCCTCACTCTGTAGCTAAAACAGAGCGCTCAACACACGGGGAAAAGAGTAGCTGCAGCAATGTGGAGTACAAATATAATATGGTGTTTTCTAAAAAATAAACCACATAAACCTATTCTGGTACAACTTCTAAATACAATTATGAACCTGAAAACAAGGGCATGATTCAGGAGATTGGGATGTTCTTAAATGTTCCAGTTGACAAATTAGTTTGCTCCCTAGCGCACTAGCTACTAGTGTAGTTAGTGATCTAGCCAGCGTGTGGAATTACCTACACAAGAACAGTTATTAGTATAAAAGTGTGTCACAAAGAAAATACATTATTATTGATAATATTGAGGCGTCTTGCACAGCAATATTCCCGCAAAAAAAAAAAATCTTCTAGTTTAACTTATATACCAGACATGTTTTGCTCTACACTTGTAAGTTTAATTTCTCTCCTTTTATTGCAGAACAAAGGACGGCAGTGAGTTTTTGTTTCATGCAAAAGATGAGGTGAGACATTCTTGTTTTTCTATTTTGATCCCGAAATAGCAGTGGCTTTATTTTTATCGATGACATAATGTAAAATCACTGAAACACCTGAAGTTATGTGATGCACATCAGTAAACAGTAAATCATCTCACATCTGTGATCCCTCTCTTCCGTCGCAGGACGACCTCAAAGTGTGGGTGACCAACATTACCGGCAGTATTACGGAGCACGAGGAGATTGCCAAATGGGGTCAGCCCCAACCAACTACCTCATCCACAGACGAGGGCACGCGGCGCGACGGCAGCAAAGCGGACAACAGGTCAGAGCGGGGCGGCGAGCGCTCGGACCGGGCCGATCGGATCGAGCGGGCAGATAAAGAAAAGGAGAAGGAGAGAGAAAAGGAGAAGGAGAGAGAGAGGGGCGAGCGGTCGGAGAGGTCAGAGCGGGGAGGGAAGTCGGACACAAAGCGCTCGGAAAAGTCCGCTAAGAAAAAGTGAGCCGGGTGACGGATCGATCTCGGGATTTGAATCGTGAATCGTGAACTCCGGATAGGAGGCGGGGCCATAGAATGGTAGTGAGCGCCCCCCTCCTTCGCTCCGCCTCCAACACTGTCAACAAAGCGGTTGTGTTTGGATGGAAAGTGACACACAGGACAGAAGGACTGACCCCAGGCTCACTCATAGGACGGACAGGACGGATTTGGTGCAGGAGACGTCTTTCTCTGTCTTTCTCTCTCTTCTTCTGTGTCTCTGTGAGAACACACAGAGTCACTGATGCTCCGCCTACGCCCCCCCACCCCCTCCCCCCGGTGGCTGTTTCAGAGAACTGCAGAGAGAGTTCCGGGCTGCTGAACCTCGGGGCAGCGTTAACGCGAGAGAGAGACGGGACATGCATTACATTAGCTCAAAGTCTGATCGCTGGTAGTGCGAGAAAACGTAGCTCATTCTGTTCCATGTTTGTTTTTTCTATGAGATGAGCTGTTCATGTATGTGTTTCTGTCTGTCTGTCATAACTACTGTATCTATCTTTCATCCTACACTATCTCTCATTACTCAAAAAATGGAAAGACAATGAAATTATGCCAAAATGTTTTACAGACATACAAACTTCATCCAAATTCACTATGGATGGATCAGCACTGATAAACAGCTACAGCACTGAGCTGATTCTAGAAACATGATGATGTAAGACGAGAGAAGAGTAGATGCCCCCCCAGGGTGATTACCTTCAAAACAATCAGGAACACAAGAAACACGAGGAAATCAAAAATGTCATAGAAATGTACATCCAAGGGCTTGAAACCCTCAAGATAGACCCCCCCCACCCCCTTAAAATTTGCTTGAATTGTTGAACTCTGCCCACAAAGATCCAACAGAGCAGCTTCCCTTTGTTTAAGTAGGATTTCGGATTACATTTGTGCAAGACAGATGGGTCACAAGATGTTCAAACTGGGACATAAAGACAGTGTGGTCACTGCAGCCACTTGGGCTCCCAAGTTTAATTTATACAAAAAAATAACACATGTACAGTTCTTAGAAAAAGACTCAATCTGATGGTAGACTCTGGCTCCCAGGGGTCTCATTTGTTGAAATTTCGTTTTTATTTTACTTTAAACACATAAAAAGGCCCAAAAAACTAAAGCATTCATATTTTAGAAAGCTGTAGAGGCAAAGATTTAACTTTCAATATCTCAAAGGAAATTGGTGAAATTCATCATAACCTGCTGATTTTAGCATCAAGGATCCATTTCCCAGAAGTTACATGTTTGGCTTTGGTCATAAGCACAAAATGCCTGGCATGTTTTTAATGAATGAGGCCCTCAGGCTGAAAACAGGCACCAGCTACTCTTTTATTCTCTTATAACATCAAACAACTCATTGGTTATTCTCTTTGATTTATTCACACAAATCTTTTGCATCCTTTTCTTTATATACAGAGTTCAGTACATCTGGTTTTTCTGCTTGCAGTGTGTCTGTGCGTGCGTGCGTGCGTGCGTGCACGTGTTGCTGCTCTCCACTCCAGGATCTCCATAGCTCTCAGGTTATCTATGTTAGTGTGTGCTTACCGTGTGCTTCACGACGTGTTAATATGTTTGTCCCTTCAGACGCCACCTCAGTCTTCCAGACACGTCCAAACCATGACACACACACACACACACACACACACACACACACACACACAGGAGAACATAACTCAGCAGGTTTAAAATGTCAAGATTATAAACATGTTCCAGAGTTTATAAGGTCGTCACCTTGTCCAGGTCGGCATCTCTTTAATGTAGAATTAGATGGGAGTATATGAATGAGTGAATGAGTGACGTGACACACCGTTGAGAGCCAAGTTATCAGACAGACCAAATATTAAGAAAAAGGGGGTTGAACTATGTGGAAGTTATGAGATTGCATGATTTGCTTGGAGAAAAATCACTCGTCCATAGAAGCTTGTGTTTGCAGCCCGCTGACTCGGCATCCACGCATCAGCTTCTCTTACGTTTCCTGTAAAGCTCAACACAAAGCCATAAGGGGAGAACGGTCAGAGTCTAATGAACTTGCAAATGCAGCCGGGGACTTTTGGGAAGCTCCGGCCGCAGAGGCTGGTGGGCGAACTAAAGTTACTTTCCTGCCCTGGTAGGAGCATCTTCGTCAATAATGTGCATCAGAAAGTATTTCAAATCATTTCAAATACCAATACTGTTTGAATATCACTGCTGCTGTATGAAAACCTTTTTCATTTCAGTTCTGGTGTTTTAAAATCTTTCAGTTAAAGTCCACCGGTGGTTATTTCATTTCAGCTAAGTAAAGGAGGAGATGGTCCCGATCAGGGCTGGTCTGCTCATGGTTTATAAGCTGTAAACGTTATAAAAGATGTTCAGTACACGTTTGTTTACTTTGTCTCTGGTTTTCCCTTCTTTAAATAAAAAAAAACCCACTATTGACAATAAATAAAACACTTTGACATTGTTTTTCTCCTCTCAGGAGGCTGTAGAGCCCAAAAATCCCCAAGTAGACTTTGTTTTTCATTTTTAGAAGTCAAAATTTGCCAGGTTAATTATTCCGTTTCTCAAAAGTCTAATATTAAACTTACTAAAGTATTATTCTATCATGTTGCTTTTTTTTTTTTTTTCAAGTTAGTACCTCATTCACTTCAATATTTTAAATTCTGTTCTCGCCTGTTGGTCAGCTTCATGTTTATCGTAAAACATGTCTCCACAACTGTAACTTTAAATTATTTTAACACACTTTATGCATTTAAATTAGGTGTGAATGCCAGATCAATGCAATCATTTACATGCATGTTGGACACAACCAAGTCGGAGTTAAAAGAGGTGAATTTTAGATGAGCAAATCTTCCACGTGTAAAGTGACGCGATACAATCCTCTGCTGTCAGATTCTGAGTCTAACAGCGGAATAAACTGACCCATGTTGTTTCTGTAGATACACGCAGGACAAAACACGCAGGGTACAGCTAACTCGTCAACAGAAGACATTACAAAGTATTTCATTTGAACCATTTTTACACCACGGAAACAACAAGATATGTCAGCGAGGTCAACATCCTGGCAGATGGTACCCTGCCTGTCTGTGTGTGTCTGTGCTGTTCTGTTCACATCAGACTCAGTCTGTCGGCTGAGATGAAATGACGAATAAAATACCTTTTGGTTTATCATATGTGTATTTATAGTCAGTGTTTTCATTTCTCACTGGAAATGAATGTAAAACTTTGTTGTGGAAAAATGTTCCAGCGTGGGTGCAGATCAGTGTTAGCTCCTGCTCTCTGAGAACAGCATGTAGATCAGAAGATAATAAAAAAATGTGCATTAAACCAGGAATAAGAACATTCAGTTGGATAGAAAGTGACGATTTTCCTGACACTTTAGCAGAGGGAAACACTGATGCAGACGTTTCTCAGTCTGATATCATTCAGTCATCCAGCAACCAACATGAAACAGTTTCAGTCTCTGACGTGTTGCATTTTGTACACCAAAACCACACAGCAGTATGCAGTAATATGGAGTGTAATTTATACGGATTGTAGAAGTGTTTCTTCAGGAATGAAAATTGTGAATGTTGATGATGATGATGATGTTGATGTTGATCACGGTAGCAATGAACTAAGACATTATGCAATTGTTTTGTGTTGCACTAGGGACACTGGCCTGTTGCAGAGCTGAGGCCTGATGGTCAGTGGTGTTGGGGGTTCAGCAGAGGGACGTCACATCCAGACCAGTTAAGAATGATCTTGTTGGTTGGAAGAATTTTGTCATGTTTTTTTTAGGTGATTTAAGTTTAAATTTTTTTTTCATACTTTTCCCAGTTGCACACGTGGGTTAACTAAACAGCAAATGTGTGCTAGAGCTGAAACAATAAGTCAATTAATCGATTGGTTGATCAACAGGAAACTCATTAGCATCAAATATGATATTTGATTCATCGTTCGGGTCATGTTTTTAAACAAAACCTCATCAAATATCTGGTCCCAGCTGTGAAGATTTGTAGCTCTTTTCACCTTTGTTTTATAACAATATGAACTGGATATCTTTATGGTCAGCATAACAGTAAAAGAGGTCGCCTTTATATGGAAGCACCTTTCTGCCAGTAAAAGAAAAGAAATGAAAACTAAGCGCTGTGATGAAAAAGGAAGATCCTGGAAGTCATCCCAAGGAGAAACGTTTTCAAAACATTGAGCTAGTTTCTCTGAAAAATATAACCACGTGTCTTAAAAATTATGACTAAGTTGCACAAAAGAATTACTTAATATCACAAAATAATGAGAAATGTTCTCAAAATAGCTAATTTTCTCATTATGTTGCAATATAAAGTCAGTATTTTTAGAAATGTTCTTATTATTTTTTTTTAAGGTCTTTCATTATAACGACTTACAGGATCTTTTTTTCCCATCACATTGACAGAAATGGACTTCCATACTTTGAGTTCCAGAAAATTTTTGATACCAGCTTATAATAATGATAATAATAAAAACAATTGTTGGGCCTAATTCATGCGTTAATGTCGACCTTGAGAACTCAAAAGAACAGCTAATAGTAAAATCCACTGTCACATTGTACAAACAGCATGTGTTGTTATTTGGTTTAAAAACCATTTTACACATAAATTTCGTCCGTCAAAATCAATCTAGTACACACACTGCCTGAAATATATTGTCTACAATATTTTGAATAGGGCTACAGACTACAGTGAACACAATCAACCTTAAGTATAATTTTTGTATCCTCCATTTGTTTCTATGCTTCTGAAGACAATCAGGGAAGACTCAAATCCGGCCTCAGAACCTTGGTTGTGACATTTTGTGGAGTCAAGTCACTAATGAGAATGAGAGGCTGATTACGTGGACACATGGATCTTTTATTGGAGGTTTAACATCTATAAATGCACTGGTTTTCTTACAAAATTATCCTCCGCCACAGTAGGACGACTCAAGCGTACTCAGATACAGGAATTTATGACCTCCTCTTTCCCTTGAAGTCACTTCTCTGCGGGAAACACACCCAAAGAAACATACTTGCTGCCATAGTTTCTGTCCTTCCAGGACCCCAGAACACCACTGTCTATCTGCCCTCAGCCTGGCTGCCTCTCTGTACGCCTGCCTACAGCAACCTGATGATGTACAAATGGATGTGATCATGATTATTTTCTGTAAAAAAACAACAACAAGAAAATAAGTTTTTCCATGGTGACGCTGGGAAAACTGCCCCTGGTCTTTGTTAAGTTGAACTTTTTGGGTCTGTGTGGAAGTGAGATTGTTGATAAGCCCGGTTTGTCACACTGCCTCCACACAAACACAACAGGACAAAGAGCTTGCATGATGACATAGTCTCTATTATGGTACTGCTGTGCATGTCTTCAAGTCCCATCACTCCACTATGCAATCACTGTAACATACCGGGGCAACACAAGCTACCGACATGAGAAAAGGGGGAATGAATGAACCAATAATGTAGAAAATGATCAGAACCAACTGCGAATCATTTGCTTTGTACAGTCGTTCCTTTGAATTGATAAATACAGATTGTGATAATGAAAGATGATGTTTGCGTGTGTCTTTTTGTCGAGCAGGTAAGTGAGGCCCGGGGTTTTCCAGGGCTCCTTTATGTGCTCCAAGGAGGGCGACGACGTGAGCACACTGAATCTAACAGGGTGATTATTTAAAGTTAAGTTTTATTTGATTGCCTAATCGCATTGATAGTAAAAAACATAAATCACCTAATCAATAATATTTATAGTTAATACTACCCAGCAGTATACAAAGTAATTGAAATTAGTTCTACCTCATTGATGTACAGTACATATTATTACCAAAAACTATAATCCAATAATACAAAACATATGAATCTGAAATGGAACATTTTACCTATTTAGTACTTTTGGTTATTTAAGTTTATACTGGCGCTAATACTTTGATTTGAATGCAGAACTTTTACTTGTAACAGTATTTTAATACTAATATTGTTACTTTTACTTAGGTAAAATATCTGAATGTGACACAATTAGTGACCAATGCAAAGCTTTCTTTATTATTCATAAAGACAGGATTAGATTGTAACATATAGTTTTCATTTGTTTTCTCTTTACTTTAATATAACCCGTAGGAAGTGAGGAACTATTTAAAGCTCTGATGGTACACACTCTGGTCCAGTGGGTGACAGTATACATTGGTTTGCCATCGGCCATTACATCAGAGAAGTAAAGTCCGCCACTGTATCATAGACTGTATGTTATTTTATCTTATATTAATATTACCGGTCTAGGCACTGTGTGGGACTTTAGGCCTAGGCTCGCCTTCGGGCTGAACAGGAAGTGACATAACCCCTGTGGTCCGATTCCGATTTAATAAAGCGTTTTCAGCCCCATATTGTCTCTGTTTGTTTTGATTATGACAGAGTAGCTCTCACATGTGATCTGTTGCTGATTTTAATTAACAACAGACTAGATGATCTGAACAGATTTAGTCTCTCTGACTTCTAAACGTTTCTATCAGCCACACATCATGTGTTCTGTCCATAGACCGTATTATTAATATTAACTGTTCATGCTTCTGTACAGGAGAAGTTGGCAGTTCAAATCCCTCAGATTCAAAAACATTAACAGTTTATGTAAAACGTCATCATGTTGAGTCGATTCTGAACCAATCAGCTGTTTGATCAGAATCAGAAATACTTTATTAATCCCTGAAGGGAAATTCTGTGTTACAGTTGCAAGAAGTATATAAATAGAGTAGAAATATATATATGAAAAATATAAAGAATGTGGATGTGTAAGGTATTTACAAAGTTAAAGGAATTTTATGATACAGTATTTACATAATTAAGGAATTGCACTGGTGAACAGTAATTATGAATAATCATAATAAGCTGAGAGGCTGGCGTTTCCCACATAGACTTAATAAAGAATATGAATTTAATCAATGGTTTCCCAGCATGCCCCGGGTCCGCCTGGGTCTTCTTTAACTGTCTAACGTTCTCGTCCGCTTTACAGGCGAGCCGCAGTTTATCTCAAACGAGCCTTTTATTTTGAAATGTAGACGTGACACCGGAAGCGGATGTACAGCAGGGACTATTTTGAGAAACGCACAGGCCGCCATATAAAGGACAACATACGTTACGTTTTCACGGAAGAAATTCTGTTGTGTTTAAAGTCCAATACACTGTGATTCAAGTTACTTTTGAAGCTTTATAAAATGCCCCGCGGCCTGGCGGACACAGCGGGCTGAGGGTTCATCTGACGGAGGAAAGATGGAGGCGAGGTTCGGCGGCGAATTGGCGTCGATCGTGGAAGTCGCCATCCAGGCAACCGTGTCCCTGTTCAGGGACGTCTGGGCGGAGGAGGCGCCGAGCACCAGGTGGGGAGAGGCGAAGCTCGGCGAAGTCCAGGAGATAGAGAAGTGTCTGGTGGTTCAGATCCATAAGGTGTTCACGGAGTTCTCCTCGGAGCTGATCGAGGAGAACGAGGCTCTGCGGGCCAAGGTGGAGCAGCTGGAGGATGTGCTGCACAGGAAAGCCGGGCAGCTGGAGCAGGAGCTGGAGGTCCGAGTGGTGCAGCTGGGCAGAGAGATGGAGCAGCTGGAGAGGGAGCTGAAGAGCATCAGTGGAAGCAGCACAGGGACACAAGGACGCCCGACCCACATCCTGATGCAGGACGGCTCCCTGATCGGTGAGAGGCGGTCCTCGGTCACTCTTAGGGCCACGTGACACCTTCAGGCAGTTAGACGAAGTTTTGAAAACATGACAGCCGCGAGGACATGTTAGGATGGTGGGGGGGCTCAGTGGAATGTATCGAAGTATTGGGGGGGGGGGGGGGGGGGGGGGGG
>NC_048409.1:27416208-27426530 GCF_013103735.1 Etheostoma cragini
TATATATATATATTGGTCAGTTTGTCTGCTCGACAATTCCATTTTACAGCAATAAAATTGAAGTGAGATGAACAAACAAAGAAATGTTTCTTTTGGGGAACCATCTTTTTTGCCATAAGTTTCCTTTTGAGGACATACTTTGAAATTGGGGAAAAAATTAGAATTTGGAAAAAAGGAAATAAATTGCAATGCGTTGCAATATGTTTAAAATCGCAATAATAATGTACCGTGGCTTAAGTATTGTGATGATATCGTATCGGGAGGCGTCTGGTGTTACCACTAAGTGTATTGGTCAATTGTGGATTAACCGATTAGTCATCAGTCATTATATCATCATAGATGTATGAGGCTAAACATTTTTAAAGTTTGGGATATTGCATATCGTGATATGAAAAAGTGAAGTGTTGTCTCTTCCTGGCTTTAAAGGCTGCATTAGACTAAAGTGATGCCATTTCCTCATTGTACTACACATGCTTTGATATTCATCAACACGTTAGACAGCTCTGAGGGTGAACATTGATCAATGTAACGACGATTTCTGTCTTTGATGAAACACAGGAGCACCGGTTGCGTCGGTCTCCACCAGTCCTGATGTCCCTCTGGTTGCTTCTGAAGAACCCACCTCGAACCCTCTTCTGGTTTCATCGGAAAGCCCCGAAGCGGTTCCCAGCTCCACATCTGGATCCGTGGGAGTCCCTGAATCTGGGATAGCCCCGGTGATGTTGGTTGGCAGAGTCCCCTCCGCTCCCACGGTTCTGCTGCTGAGCACCGGCCAAGTCGTCTACCAGCCTCGTGTCTCCGAGACAATGGGATCGCCGGAGACCGCGTCGCAAGACGTCCCCAGTCCAGACTCCAGCACCGTCGGCGATGACGACTATGCACAGGACAAGGTTTGGTGTTCCTGCCCTGTTTTTTATGGTTAAACTGGGTCGATTCTGATTTGTCTGAAAGCAAGTTCAGGGAGGAGAATCTTAAAACACTCAAACTTGAACAATTTTTGTCTGTATACTAGGGGGGGGGGGGGGGGGGGGGGGGGGGGGGGGGGGGGGACTCGATACAGCATCGTATCGCGATGTTTTCAGTGTCAATACTGTATCGATACACAGGCGCTGAGTATGGATCTTTTATTAAATATGTGTCGGTCTGGTTGATAATCCTGTTTTACAGCAATAAAATTGGAGTGATATGAACAAACAGAGAAATGTTTCTTTTTAGATGAAACATGTTGACAAAGTTTCCTTTTGGGGTAATACTTTGAAATTGGGAAAAATTTAGAAGTTGTATAAAAGGTAATAAAATGCAGTATATCGCAGAATATTGCAAAATGTTTAAAATCGCAATAATATGGTATTGTGGCATAAGTATCGTGATGATATCGCATCGGGATCGGTCTGGTGATTCCCCCCCCCCCCCCCCCCTACTGTATACTAGAGCTGGGCAATATATCGATATTATATCGATATTGTGATATGAGACTGGGAATCATCTTAGATTCCGGATATCGTAACATTTACAGTAAAGTTATGTAATTTTCTCAACTTAACAGACTGTTGTAACAATATTGTAATAATAATTGTATTATTTACTTCACCCACTTAGTCATTATAGCCATATTACTGATGATTATTTATCAAAAATCTCATTGTGTGAATATTTTGTGAAACCACCATTAGTCAACACTACAATATTGTTGCGGTATCAATAGTGAGGTATTTGGTCAGAAATATTGTAATATTTGATTTTTTTTCCATATCGCCCAGCCCTACTGTATCCTTCATCAGCTGCATGTCAGTGGTGTTTATATCCCACTTTGGGGGAGATACAGTATGTACTTCACGGGGGAAACGAGCTATATGATTAGTGTTGCTGTCTTTAAGCAACAGACTGAGACAAAAAGTATTATAAAATCAAATCTAGTCACTATGTGAGTAACTCTGTTACTGTTGGGGTGTTGATTGCATGTGATTTTAAAAATAAATAAACAATAAATTTTCTCCTGCATCACAGACATCTGTGGCAGAGGCCCCGTCAGGGAGATCGAAGAGGATCAGGAGAGCAACCTTTAAAGCTGCAGAAGGTATGATTAGATTTCAGACTGTTGCTTCTCGCAGGATGTGGCCCCCACATCAAAAGGAAGGGAGTGGGATAGTTGGAAGACAAAGTCCTCTCTAGAGGAGAAAAAAGTGACTATTAAAATCCATTTTTCAAATAGACAAATTTTGTGAATGTTTTTCCCTCTATTTCCAGTTTTTGCTGGCGCCCGCACCAAAGAGAAAACCATCAAGACGGATGGAGTGCAGGGAAAAAGCAAAGAGTTGCAGGCGGCAAAGCGGTTCTCCTGCGAGCATTGTAACGTTGGTTTTTATTGGAAAGGGGAATTGAAGAAACACATGAAGGTCCACAAGACGCCTTTTCCTTGTGAGCAGTGCGGCAGAAATTTCCTAGAAAAGAGGTCTTTGGAAAATCACCTTTTGTGTCACGAGAAAAGCAAAGCCCCGTTGCCCTTCTCCTGTCCCAAGTGTAAGAGGTCGTACCGAGGAGAGGAGTCGCTCCAGAACCACCTCAAGCGTCACCATCTGTTGAAACTACCAAAGCCGTTCGCCTGCGATCAGTGCGGGAAAACATTCAGGATCCAGCAGTCTCTCGAAAACCACCTGGTCCGCCACGAGAAATCCAAGCAGCTGCTGAAGTGCCAGCTTTGCGACAAGACCTGCAGGACGGCGGTCCAGCTGAAATGCCACATGAGCGTGCACTCGGACGAGAGGCCGTTCAGCTGTGCGACGTGCGGGAAGGAGTTCAAGAGCAAAGACACCCTCCGCTTCCACCAGATAGTTCACTCCACCCAAAAAAAATACAAGTGCACGATGTGCGACGAGACGTTCAAATATGCCCACTCCCTGACTGTGCACAAGAGGAAACACACAGGCATCACTCCGTTCATCTGCACCGTGTGCAACAAGCCGTACCGGACTGGCACCGCTCTGAAAAGACACAGCATAGTCCACACTGGGGAGAAGCCCTTCACCTGTCACATATGCGGCGCGAGGTTCAGCCTGAATAACAATCTCAAGAGGCACCTTCGCATTCACACGGGAGAGAAGCCCTTCACCTGCCAGGAGTGTGGCAAGAGCTTCTCGGAGAACAACAGGCTGAAGTCCCACATGCTGATCCACGGCGCCAGAAAGCCCTTCATGTGTGATCTCTGCGGGAAGACCTTCCTCTTCAACTGCAGGCTGCTGATACATCAGAAGTACGTGCACGCTAACCAGAGCAAGGAAACGGACGGCACGCAAACGTCCGCCCAGACTAAAAGGTGCAACACTTCTGCGCTGGTTAAACCGTACAGCTGCAAGATATGTCTAAAAGGTTTCAGCGCCGCGTCTTCCCTCAAACTGCACGAAAAAGGCCACAGCGAGCAGAAGGAGTTCAACTGTGGCATATGTGGGCGGTCGTTCCATAACAAGTACTCTTTCGCCTATCACCAGAGAAGCCACATGGGGGAGAAGCCCTTTATCTGTGACGTGTGCGGGAAGAGATTTTTCCTCGCCGGGAGTCTGAAGCAGCACAAGCGCATTCACACGGGCGAAAAACCTTACAAGTGTGACCAGTGCGGCAAGGCCTTCAGAACCGACGGGAACTTCTACAGACACTTGCGGATCCACACGGGCGAGAAGCAGTTTGAATGCGTGTTCTGTCAGCGGAAGTTCCACCAGTCGAACCAGCTCAAGTCCCACATGCAGGTCCACACGGGGGAGAAGCTCTACTCGTGCCAGCAGTGTGGCCGCGGCTTCTCCGATTCACGGCAGCTCAAGAAGCACAGCTGTGACGGGCCATAGGGGACGGGACGGGACGGACACCAGAACGGTAGAACATGGTTTAATCTGATGAAGTCATAAATAAATAGCGGCGTGTTGTCTTAAGGGAAGAAAAAATGACTCAACATAGTGCTTCATTTATTTCATAATGTGTTGTTGAGAGCCGGTACAATGCACTCCATCTATTTAATAAACAAACAAAAAAATGACAATTATAAGCTCTTCACACTGGCAAAGGGATGCTCGTTTGTCCTCATTTTATAAACTGATAGCTTTTGTTTTGGCAGTTGGTTTACTACGAGTTTTAACCTAATGTAGGGCCCTTGTAACTCTCACTTGTTACTGCTCTGGATGTGCTAGAGTTAAGGGATTAATCAAAAGTAATGAATTTAGTGATAGTAAGGAAAAGGATTCATAGCTCTACTCTCATTCAGTGTATTCGCAGTAGAGGTTAGAAGCATTGTGGCATTTAAATATCATTTCTTTCTTTGTGTTTCAATAAGTTAATTTATTTGTTTTTTTTGTGAAAGATTTGTATGTTTTTTGTTAATTCACAATAATCAATACAATGCCATTAAGATGTAATTGTTTTCAACAAAAAATTTAAACTGTAAAATGACTTTTTCATTTTGAGCTCTGTGTATTATGGTACCGACATTATTTTTTTTCCGCTTGTTATTGCAATTAAAGAACATTTGCAATCGAAGCAACTTGTAGGGGTTTTATTTTGAAATAAATCTTTACCTTTAACTCTACTTTCATTTCCGGAATTAATGGCGATAAATCTCGTGTTGTTTATCGCCGTTATCTTCACACAGCCAGGATACATTAACGCTGTAGGAAGAGTCGGGGGTTAAATTTGGAGGTAGAAATGTCAGAAAAGTTAGTGTTTTACTCCGAAACAAAGTCCATCATGGAGACCGTCATTAAGACCGCTCTTGTTGTCGGAAATTCAAAAGAACAATCCACGAAGGCGGCAAGTGTGCGACGTGAGGTGAGTCAACGCTTAACGTCTAAAACTAAGGATGTAATATAACGCTGCGGACACCATAGTGATGTTGAGTCGGCCAGAAACACTAACTGAAGGAGAGTGAGCCAACGGAATGAAATCAAGGAAAGGGACAACGCAACAAAGATGGCGGACTGCCATCAGCAGCAGTAGCGTTAGCTAGCTAAAAATGTCAAGTTCTGAGGGGGAAACCGGAGTTTTTATAGAAAGGTAAATGGTGCAAAATGCGAGAGTTTGTAGACCGAGTGAGTACACAAGTTGAATAAGAACTTGTATGTTAACATTTTCACTAATTTTCACACGAGCTGAATTTTAAGTCATAAACTTTTGGAATGACATTTCCACTCAGAAAATATTCATAAATGTACAGATATGTGAAATTTACGTAACTGCTATGACAGATTTAAATTCAGTAATCAAATAAATATAGTATTATAGATAAGGATGGTAAACTACCTACGTAGTTAAAATTAGCCCCACCTTTACCAGCTGCAACATGACTGAAACGAATAAATGATACTAGAGAGGACATTAAGCCTTGGAAACACGATCAACAGTGATTTTATTATTAATTATTTAATGTATCCACATCTGTCCAAATGCTCACATCTCTTTTGAAAGGACAAACTTTACCCTGCAAAGCTCGACATTTATCTTATAGTATCTTATATATCTTATGTACAGTATACCTGCTACGCCCTGCAGTGTCCTGCTACACCATGTAACATCCTGCTACACCCCGTAACGCACTGCAGTGTCCAGCAGTGTCCTGCTACACCCTGTAACGCCTTACTACATACACCCTGTAACGCCCTGCAGTGTCCTGCTACACCCTGTAACGCCTTACTACATACACCCTTTAACGCCCTGCATTGTCCGGCTACACCTTTTTACGCCCTGCAGCGGCCTGCTACACCCCGTAAACTTCCCGCTACACCCTGTAACGCCCGACAGTGCCCTGCTACACCATGAACTATTACAACTACTATTTGTAGTCATAGTTCCATTATCTTTATTGTGACTATTATTGCCACTGTTCATCACACCCCCCACTGGCACCGTCAGACACCGCCTACCAAGAGCCTGGGTCTGGCCAAGGTTTCTTCCTAAAAGAGAGTTTTCCTCGCCACTGTCGCACTAAATGCTTTCTCTTGGGGAATTTATGACTTGTTAGGTCATTGTAAATTATAGAGTGTGGTCTAGACTTACTCTATCTGTAAAGTGTCTTGAGATAACACTTAAATACAATTTAATTGAAATTAGAGATCATTTACAACAAAAAGTGCTGACTGCTTTGTTTCAATCCTCACAGACGGATTTTGACAGGCTTGTGGAAATGTTGACCCGGGAGGCTACGAGAAAGATCGGCGCCATTTTCTCTCAACTGTCGTCAATGCTGCACCACGAAAACAAGACTCTGAAGACCAAAGTTGGGCAGCTGGAGAGCGACCTGAAGACTACGACTGAAAACTTTGAAAACGCCAGAATGTGGAGAGAAAACGTCCTGAACGGCTGCCCGGTCCTGTTTGAGCAGAGCGGGTTGATCTACACCCTGAAGCCTTTTGGGAAGTTAAAAAGAAAGACAGACACATTACCAGAGGGAGGCCCAAAACCAGCGCCTGCTGCTGGGAGGGAAAGTGGACATGATGCTGGTAAGTTTTTATTAAATAACCCTCCTGTTGTCTTCAAATCAAATCTGACCCCTTTCCAAAAAGTTTCCATATCAGAAATTTGTGTTTCTTTCAAACAAAGTTTCCAAAAAAGTAACGTGGTTGGTTCCCAACAACGCTCCTCACAAGTTAAATAAATAATCAGTTCAATTCTCTCATTCAATTTGGGTGTTTTTTCTGTCAATTTTATAGCATTTGGAGAAAAAAACAATTGTTAAAAGTGACTAAAATGTGAACAAATGTCAAATAAAGTAACACAAATGTGAAAATGGTGTGGAAAAAAGTAACACAAATGTCAAAAAATTCACAAATGTAAAAACTAAAAAAAATAAAATCCCACGAAAATTCCTCAGAAAAAGTCAACAAACCTTAAAAAGTGACAAAATCTTTGATTAAAGGTTTTTCATTTTAAGTTTGGAATCAGAAAAACAAAAATGTCCAGGTCGGCGGAAAGACAAGACAAGAGTTAAAAAAAAACAAGCTTATTGTATTTCCTTTTGAGAAAAATAGGGTGTAGAGACCGCACAGCGAGGGAAAGTGAGTTCCTCAAAACATTATTTCACCACTTCACTACTTCTGGAATGCACTGAACATTTCACGACGAGCGAGCACTAATAACCCCTGGTTGGCTACTCCTGCACAGGAAGTACTTCCTGTTACCTTCCTGTTGTTGCTGAATAAACAACTACAATAACAAAACAAAACACTTATGATTACCAACAGATGCAGAATAGGATGCCCACAATATGGTGAATTTAAGCAATAAATTGTTAAAATGAATTAAGATTTTTCTTTTCACCTTTTTTGTGTCTTTGTTTGTGTTCTTTACTTTTCCTTTCTTGTTCAGATGCTGGAGAGGTAACAAAGGAGGTGAACTCTGAAGCTGAGTCCTCACCGGCCAGTAAACAAGGTGAGATAAAAAAAAAAATGTAATGTAGAAGTAATCCATGGTAATACACAGGGAATAAGACATAGGAAATATGTTTGAGTAAATGTGAATTCAGTGATGTGTGGGATTGGGACTGAGGATATGTTCGCTCAGATATACTGAATGCAAATAAACACTTACATTATTTGTGTTTTATATACACACACACACACACACACACACACACACACACACACACAGAGCAAACAACCCTCCTCCACCTGTGATCGGATCCCTTAGGGCGGATGTTAATGCCAGCGGTGAACAGGGTCTTACACTTAACAGTTAATATGTACATTTGATTGTGAAATTGATGAGAAGTAAAACAATGATTTACGTGCCAATGTTCCCTTTTACCGTAACAATCCCAGTCTCCTACTCTTGCGTGATAACTTTTGTCTTTTCCCCTCCTGTCTAGACCCGGCAGATGATTGTACCACAACAAACACGGCAGAAACCCAAAGCACCGAGAGCCAGAACCCACAGGAAGCAGGAGTCCCAACGAAAGGGAAGTTGTTTGTGTGTTATGTTTGTAACAAGAGCTTCAACCGGCAGTTTCATCTGATGAAGCACATGAACACTCACAAAGAACAGAGGCCTTTCGCCTGCGACCAGTGCCCGAGAAAGTTCAGGAACACGGCAACTTTTGAGTATCACCTGCTGCGGCACGAGGAGAGGAAGTACGCTACCTTCAAGTGCCAGCTCTGCGAGAAGACGTTCAAAACCAAAATGCACCTGAAGACTCACCAGCTCGTACACACAGACACGAGGCCGTTCACCTGCTCCACCTGTGGGAAGGCCTTCAAAACTAAACACAACCTGCAGGCTCACCAGGTCGTGCACAGTGTCGAAAAGCCCCACAAGTGCTCCGAGTGCGGGGAGAGTTTCCGGTACGCGTTCACGCTGCAGTGCCATAAAAGCACCCATACTGGTGAAAACCCTTACAAATGCACGGTGTGTGGCAAAGCGTTTATAAAGCGGAGGTCGCTCCGGACGCACCAGTCAGTCCACAGAGGGAAAATGTTCACGTGTGAGACGTGTGGCGCCGGCTTCACCCTGCAACAAAACCTGAAGAGACACATCCGCATTCACACGGGTGAAAAACCGTTCCAATGTAAAGTCTGCGGAAAGAGTTTCATTCAGGACAACAAGCTGAAAGCCCACATGCTCCTTCACGGCGCCTCCAAGTCGTTCATGTGTGACCTGTGCGGAAAGACTTTTCTGTACAACTGCCAGCTGCAGAAACACCAGAAAGTGACCCACGACGAAAGACACGGCCAGGTCATCCGACGACGGACTCGAGGGAGAGGGAACCGGCGGGTCATCTACCGACGGGACCGAACGACAGTGGATGTGACGCCGTTCAGCTGCAAGACCTGCCGCAAGAGTTTTGACAACGCGAGTATGCTGCGACGACACGAGCTCATTCACACGGGTCAGATGCAATACAACTGCGACACGTGCGGGAAGACTTTTTTCTACAAGGTGACGTTCGACTACCATCAACGAATCCACTCGGGGGAGCGGCCGTTCGGTTGTGACGTGTGCGGGAAGAGGTTCATCATCCTTCAGGCTCTCAAGTCCCACAAACTGCAGCACTCCGGGGAGAAGCCACATACATGCGAGCAGTGCGGCAAGGCCTTCAGGATCTACTCCAACTACCTCAGACACTTGCGGGTCCACACGGGGGAGAAGCCCTATGAGTGTGAAGTCTGTGGCGTGAGGTTCAGGCAGCTCGGACACGTGAAGTTTCACATGCAGGTCCACACGGGAGAGAGACCGTACTCTTGCAGCAGCTGCGGACTTGGATTTTCAGACTCGAGGATGCTCAAGAAACACAATTGTGCTGAGAAATACCAGAAAGTGTTCGGGAACACGCTCTCTAAGTCCTGAAACTGAGCACCAGGTGAAAATGAGCGTGCAGCAGGGATTTTGTTACATGTTACAATTGATGCATTGTAGGCCATTATTTCCAAAGGACAACTCAGACGTGAAAGGGGAGAGAGGGGGGGTAATGACATGCAGCAAAGAGACGCAGGTCGGAGTCAAACTTGCGGCCGCTGCATCAAGGAGTAAACCTCTATCTACAGTAGTATAACGCCCGCTCTAGCAAGGGAGCTAACCAGGTGCTCACCTATTGGATAACTGAAAAAAGATTGTTTTATAGTTTAGTTACTTGTGTTTATTTTGAAAGTAATTGACGGAAGTATTTTCATTTTTTATGTCTAATTTGATGTTTTGTGTTAATGTAGTTCCTCTTTTGACCACTGGAGGGTAGTAAAGGACTACGTATTACTACATACACTATTGAAATCACTTTAAAAACAGCTTACCCCCAAATTCCACAGGATGCGGAACTGCAGTGGATCCGCTCCGCTGCGTGTCGGCTCCGTGCTACGCCATCCATCAACACACCAGGTCCGGATTTGTTGCGGAAAGACTGCGGCCATGACTGACAGCTGAATCACGAGGACCCACGAGTTATCGCAATTTCATGTAGAATATAACCGCATAAGCAACAACAGTTTGTTTCCATCCAGAGGAGTAGAGGGGGAACAACTCTGTGCTGTGTTTTCAAGGTGTAGTGCAGGGAGTTTGATCCGCCGTGAGCATGGCCTATTTTATTTTGAAAATTAACCAGCAGCTGTTCCGTGTCCTGTGGAATTTGGGGGTTTGAGTACCCTAATTGATACCCCTAAAGAATATTTATCCGGTCCAATAAAACAAGACACTTCTGACTTAGATGTACTTGAATTGATGTTACTTATGTTGATTTGCAGACGGCTGTGGCTCAGGGGGTCATTCTTTAATGGTGCTCTAAGCTATGTCACACTTGTTTTAGGCTACAACATTTTTTGTCACATACAGCAAACATCTCCTCACTATCTGCTAGCTGCCTG
>NC_048409.1:27426630-27447169 GCF_013103735.1 Etheostoma cragini
CCCTAGAACACACTGTAAAAAACATCTCCTCACTATCCACGAGCTGCCTGGATCCAGAACACACTGTAAAACACGCGGTCTCTGTAGACAGCCCAGGGTCCACAAACAGCCAGAACAATAAACTGTGCCTTCCTGCACCACGAAGCTACACAAACATCGTTCTAGCCAATAACCGACAAGAAGGATTTGGGGGGGGTTAGTGCTCGGAAGCGTAGAAGGGAGGGGGAGCGGACGGGATGAGGAGGAGGGAGGGCCAAGCTAGTCTTGTTTTGTTTGAGAAACGTTGAACGTCAACATGAAGGAACATCACCTAACATCGCTGAGAGCACCTTTAATCACAAGTTTGGAGGTTTATTCTCTCCGCTTGTCAAAGGGCCCTTGAGCTGGACACTGAACCCCAACTTTCTCCCGTATGAATGTCCATGTTTGCTTTGCCATTAAACTAGTTCAGGACTCTTATGACTACTCTGTGAAGATTGGCTGCTTTTCCTTTTAATTCAGTTAAATTTTATTTATATAGCACTAAATCACACCAACAGTTATCTCATTGCTCTTTCCATAAAGAGCAGGCCTAGACCGTACTCTGTGATGTTATTCTTAACATCATTAATCATTTAAATGTACAAACTATTAAAAAAAGCAATCAATTAATCAAGATAATACTCAGCACATTAATCCATAAAGAAAATAGTCATTAGTTAATAGTTCAAAATGAGCTTCAGCCCAACCAACTGCAACAGTAAATCCTGCTTTTACATGAATGCATGTCCAATAAAAATAATAATCAGATGATGTCATGTCAACATCTCAGAGTGTTGCACCACTGTTACCTAAGGTTATAGGTGAGTGTGGAGACCGAATAGGACAAAAGATCATTTTTACTAACTAAACCGTCTCTGAAAGGGCCCAGGACCGATGCTTTTATTTTGAAGAACATGAACTGGGAAGAGGAAGTCGGTGTCCGTGTTGTGAGTGGCTGGAGTTTGTCTTTTCACCATTGCGACAATGTTGTAGCAGCAAATGCTAATTTTGTTGTTGTAATATTTTAGCACCAACTGTTAGTTAGCTGAACTAGTGAGTAGTCCGAATGTCCGACTTCGAGGGGCAGGTGGGCTCCATTGTGGAGTTAATGGTGAATGCGACCGTCACAGAACTGACCAAAGTTATCGGCGGCTCCTCGTCAACACCTCCAGGAGAGTCAACATCATGTACGACTGAAAACGTTAACGGCTCTTTGGATGAGAAGGTGGGTTGGACTGGTGGTCACTGTGTTTGTGTGTGTGTGTGTGTGTGTGTGTACACGTCGGTACATCCTCTCCTGTTGGGGCTCCCTCCTTCTCTGGCGTCTCAACGACCAGCTGAACATAGAAATAGAACAGCTAAACTTAAATAACCACTTAATGAGTGCTCTGCTGACTGTAGCGCGTATTACGAATACATCCATGATTACGACTTAAATTAAATAAATAAAAATGTATAGCTCTGGTTGGTCAACAACCAAGAAGAATCCATCTTTGATCGCCATTTTGAGTTGGACGGCAAGCCCAGGCCTATCTATCTGCTGTATGTCTAGAAGCCTTTCAGCTACAGGTTTCACTCAGTAACGTAGACGCTACGTACAGCATCGTGGTCAAGTCATCAGTCGCCAATAAAAAAAAGAAAGAAGATAGCGTCTGTGATCATCTTAAGGCCAACAAAGATGTCTGACTGGAATGCAGTCATTATGTAGCTAAAATATATTTATATGTAGTTATGTATCAAAATCTTGCGAAAGAAAGTAACCATATATATTATTTAAGTAGCAGTACCACAATCTAGAAAGAAGTCCTGCATTCAAAATCTTATTAATCTATTATGAAACTATGACTGATCTATTATTAATCTGTGTCTGCAAAGTTAACAAAGACATGTAGTGGAGCCTTTGTTTCACCTCCTACACTGTAGTGGAGTAGAAAGTAGTAGAATATGAAAATATTCCTTGAGTTACTTCCTTGAGTTACTACTGCTGTACTGCAAATAGGAACACGATCATCATAATAGAGCCCTTGTGATTTTAAGAATATAAGCTCCTGCTCTTTTTTACAAGTATTACTCTTCCTGATTATGTGAAACCGTTGATTCCTTTATTTCACCCTTTGCTGTGCCATCTGATTAAGAATGAAGTGTGTAACAGAGGTCTGTGTTGTTCCCATCAGCTGATCCATTTCAGCGTCTTCATGACGTCTTTGGCTCGAGAAGCCGTGGAGAAGATCTGCCAGCTTTTCCTCGATTGTTCCTGTGTGCTGCAGTTACAAGTACGTCACTTCAATGCATTGGTGTTAGTGTTGTGTTGCAGCCGTCTCTGGAAAATCAATCTTATCTATTATTAATATCAGGAAAACTGTGATGTTATATCAGGATTTCTATCACAGCATATTTTCCAAAGTTTCAAATTTATGTTTGTTACACAAAAATAATGAGAGATCTGTTTGTACATGGCATGCAGTAAAACATTTCAAGGTATTTCCTACTATTTTCTCAAATGTCACATGCAGAAGAAGTAATCTCAACAACATTAATGGAATTTATGTCTTCCTATGAAGACTTAAGATGAAGACGTCCTAGGGCTGCAACTGACAATTTATTAAATGATTTTATAATTTTACCAAGCTTTTTCCCTCTTTGATATGTGTGAAAGTATTGAAAGATTTCCATTACGATATCCTACAGTCCTTCAAATTGCTTATTACTTAGGACTCATGAGTCCAAAACCCCAAAATATCACTGTAATGTAAATTCTAATATTTGAGATATGGGTCGCCATATTGCCCCACCTTAGTACAGAACTAGAGGGATCCAAAATCCTCACATTCTCCATTTGTCATGATTTCAAAACACTTTGTAGGCGACACAGGGCGTTGCTGAGATTGAGGAGCTGAGGAGGAGACTGGAGGTGGCGGAGACGGAGCTGAAGCTGGTGCTGGAGGGCAGCGGAGGCCAGAACCAAGCAGAGGAGCTGACGGAGGGAAGCAGCGGAGAGAAGGAGGGTCCGACGGCTTCAACCGTGGGAGCAGAAGGAGAGACTGTCCCGAGCCAGCGCTCAAGCAGGAAGAGTCGCAGAGGTGAGAGATCATCCTTTCACTGTGTTGTTTTTCTTAAACTGCTCATATAATGCTGTTTGACTGTTTCCTTTTCCTTTTTATTGTGTTTTTTATATATACACTGTTGACAAACTGCTCCAAACCGCTCTATTGTAGTACAGCCGTTTACTTCCGTGACGACCATACGTCACTTTGTAACCACCGTTATAATGCTCACCTAGCTGCTAGCGTGGCACGCCCTCATACTCTGCTTCTGACTGGCTAGTAGTCCTTACCTAGCTACTGCGCATGTGCGACTCCCATCAAAGATGGAACAGAAGTCAGATGCCTCACTCTGTAGCTAAAACATAGAGCTCAAAGCACAGGGTGAAAAGAGGAGTTGCAGCAATGTGCAGTATCACAAAAATATGTTTAAAAAAATAAATAAAACCACATAAACCGCTTTCTGAATTTTTACAGTTGTGGCTAGCGGGGTTGCTGGAGTGAAGAGATCGCCTATAATTCACCTGTGGAAAGTCAGAAGTTATGAGGTAAAATCCTGTCTTCTCTTATTTAGATGTTCTGATATCATTTAAAGGTCCCATGACATGGTGCACTTTGGATCCATATATTGGATATATGGATTTATATAGACCTTAGCGGTCCCCTAATACTGTATCTAAGGTCTCTTTCCCAAAGTTCAGCCTTGGTGCAGAATTACAGCCACTAGAAAGGGGAGGCAACAAGACTCCAGATTGGCCCATCCAAGCTTTCATTTTCTCAAAGGCAGAGCAGGATACCCAGGGCTTGGTTTACATCTGTGGCCATTTCTAGCCACTGGGGGACCATAGGCAGGCTGAGGGAACGCATATTAATGTAAAAAAAAAAAAAAAAAAGGGAAATTTTTATGCCATGGGACCTTTTAATAATGTAAATGATTGAATCTGAATAATTTTAACGGAACCCATCACTGCCTTAGTCTACCCCCCCAGGCACAATGTCTTGACTCTCTCTCTCTCTCTCTCTACTTCTCTCAGGAAAACGTCCAACCTGTGATAATAAAGGAAGAAGAATTGGAGGCGTTTGCTGACCAGGCGTTCTCTGATTCGGGTCAGAACACACATGACCTAGGCCTGAACGATGATGACGACCCAGACTACCAGGTGGATTTCCCAATTCATTTTCTTGTTTGTGTCCTCCTTTTATTACGTCAAGAATTCAGCATACAATACAGTACATGGTCCATCCATTCACAATTAACCCTCTGCGGGCTAGGAGCATTTTCACAGATCTTCTTCAATTTTTTATAGAGCAATAGGTAAAGAGATAAGTTGGCGCTAAAGCTGAAATGCTTTTTGAAATTCCTCAAATCTCTTTTTGAAAAAAAAATCTTAACTTATGATGTGTTGTACAAATTGCTTTGGTGCTTGAAATGAGTTTACCCAAATCTTAGGTAATATATGTTTAAAATAGTAAATAAATGTCTGAAATTGCTTGGACTTGCCGGTGTGTCTTTTGTCCTCAGAGGGTTAATGCTGTTTTATATGTTAGAGTGAGTGTTGAGGCCTGACTGTTAAGCATGTGATGAACTACACCAGTTAATGGTAATTTCTGCATTTTGGCCAGTGTATGCAGCCCCCTGAAAACAAGAAAAAACAACCGAGTGAGGAGGAAATTAATTGTTCAATGCAATTGTTCTGTTAGTTGGAGCCAGAGGATTCAGACGACGGTGACCCAGGATTCACTACAAGACCTGAACGTGTTGTGAAGCCCAAGGCCCATCGAGGTCGTTCAAAGAAGGAGGGTCAGAGTCAGAACCAGCAGCCTCTGAGCTGCAAACACTGCAAGAAAACCTTCACCAAGCTTCTGCAGCTCAAAGCCCACGAGGCCGTGCACGGGGCCAACACTGAGAAGGCCTTCCACTGCTCTCAGTGTGGAAGAGGCTTTTCAATCCAGCGAAGCCTCAACGCACACATGCTGCTTCATACTGGTAAGTGTGGTAATACGGTACTGGGGGAGGGGGGGGCCTTAAGGACTCCACAAGAAGCTGACAAACCAACAGCCCTGATATTGCCTAAAACGACTCAAACTGATAGATTGATTATCAAAATATTTGGCAAATAATGTAATGGCTGACAACTAGTTGATTAATCTTTGGTTCTTTAATAATGTCAAGGAAAATCCATATAAACGTCCACAGGAAACATATTTACACATCCTGCAGACACCTGATGAATGTCGTCCAGTATTCATTAGTCTATATCCACAAAATTCCACCTCCGGGATTGCTCTGTTGTTGCCGGAAATTCCGCTAGATTTCACTCTTTTCAGCTTGATGTCCTGTACTTACTTTGTTTGTGTTGGAATTTTAAACTCCGGTGGATTTCTGAGGACTATGGTTAACTGCTCCTCAGATCTCTGCAGGGTAAATCCAGACAGCTAGCATCTGTCCAATCAGAGTTTTCTGTTGCACTACCAAACTAAAACAACTTTTTAACGTACACGTTCCACCAAAACAAGTTCCCTCCGAGCCTATTTTGCAGAGCCACCACAACTTTTCTCCGGTGCTTGGCACCGCCCAAGACAATTGTGATTGGTTTAAAGAAATGCCAATAAACCTCCGAGCACGTTTACCTCCCATTCCTGAATGCTGTGTGGAATAGCCAGACCCTCCTCCAGCGCACTTTGGAGGAGGGTCTGGCAAAGTGAGACTAAGAGCCTAAACTAAAACCGAAACAATGAGCTAAAAGCATGGATGTATTATATTAACTGGATACTGGATCCCAAAATGGCGGCTATTCCGTTCAATGGAGTTGCTCCCCTGGAGCATATGCTAAAAATACGTTTCTAACGTCCAGGTTTACTTCCTTGATATGCGCCCCACTGAATATGTGCAGTATTTTTTCCTGCTGGCCTGGCTAAAAGTGTCAGAAAAGCTCAGTAGAGCTGCAGAATTGTCTTTGTGTTTGATAGTGCAAGAAACCTATTTCACATTACATCTAGTCAATTGATTCATGATCATTCAAAGTGTTTATTAGGGGATCTTTGAGAAGCATATGCACTTTTTAGTATGCTATATTCTGTAACCCAGATATTATGTTACTTTAACCCATTTGTCCCATATACAGGTGAGAGACCACACACCTGTGATGTTTGTGGAAAGGGTTTCACCCTGAAGCAGCTGCTGAGGAACCACCAGCGTCTCCATGCTGAGGTCCGGCCGTTTCACTGTGAAGTGTGCGGAAAGAGTTTCTACCGAGCCCACGGCCTCAAAATGCATCAGATGGTCCATACGGGAGAGCGGGCCTATAACTGCAAGTACTGCAAGAAAAGCTTCACGATTCAAGGTAACCTGCAGCGCCACCTGCGCATACACACGGGGGAAAAGCCGTTCAGGTGCGAGACTTGTGGCAAAAGCTTCAACCAGGCGGACACTCTGAAAGGCCATAAGCGCATACACAGCGGTGAGCGTCCCTTCAGCTGCGAGACCTGCGGTAAAGGTTTCATCCAGAAGAGTGCCTTGAAGATGCACCAGAAGATTCACTCAGGCGAGGACCCGCTGGCGAGCGTAACCTGCGTAGCGTGCGGCACTACGATGGCCTGCGTCAACTCGCTTCGTAAACACATCCAGACGCATGCGGCGACCATCCCGTGTACGTGTGTGCTCTGCGGCCGGCGGCTCAACTCAATCACCGACCTGCGCTCGCACCAGCAGCACCACACAGTGGACAGGCCGCACAGCTGCGGGCTCTGCGGCAAGAGTTTCAAGTCGGCCAGTTACCTGAAGATTCACCTGAAGGCGCACAGCGGGGAGAAGCCCTTCTCCTGCGACATCTGCGGCCGCTCATTTACACAGCACAGCAGCCTGAAGTCCCATCAGGTAGGTTCTTTGTGATGGAAAGGTTCAACAGTGAAGTTATAAAGATATCCTCATCCCTTTCTTTAGCTGTGTTTGACATAAAAACAGAATTGTGTTGCTGATCTGAAGTAAGATCCATGTTTTAGCATCTCACAAAAAAAGCCGGGACTAATTTCCTAAAAATCTGAATTAGACAAGACTATTAGTAAGACCTACATTTTGAAAATGATGGATTGGTTGTTCGGTTTTGGTAAAACAGCATCTACCCCAACAGATACTTTATGGAATAAAAAAGGAGGGCTCACAGACCTCATGCTATGACACAGAAAAACCTCAGTGCTGCTGACCATAGAAACACATTTTCATTTCTATGGGGTTGACACTGCTCTTCTGTCTGGTTTACAGATGCAACAGAGCACACTTTCTGTTACCATTGAACAGGGATGCTGGTTAAATAAATTAATAACAAAAACACTGACGTTGTTTGTGAACAAGAGTTGTGTTAATTCCCTTTTGTAGGTGACAGACAGGCAGTAATAAAGTGCCTTTATCACGCAGAAAAGAGCTAGATAATATCTTTTCGTTCTCTTCAGGACTTCTTCATGCTTAACCCTCCTGTTGTCCTCGGGTCAAATTTGACACATTTTCAAAAAGTTTGTATATTAGAAATTTAAGCTTCTTTCGACCAAATTGTCAAAGAAAATGTGGGTGGTTCCATACAACTATTACTCTGCACAAGGAAAATAAATGATCAGTTTAATACTTTCATGAATTTGGGTGTCGGGAAAAGCTTCCAAAGCATTGGAAAAGGCGACCAAACACTTGAAACAAAGTGGCAACAATGTTAGGAAAAGTGAGCGTGTGTCAAATAAAGAACAACAAAATGTTGAAAAGTTTGAATTTAAGATTTTGACCCAGAAAAACAAAAAGGTGCATGGGTGACAGGAAGACAACACAAGGGTTAAGTAAGAGGTTTAGAGTAAGACTAGGGAACATTTCTCGCATGTGGCCCAGTGTGGTGTTAGGTCTTCAATTTAATCCTACATATGAACAGGACTTCACTTAACAGTTGTTGTTTTTTTGTTACCTTTCTCTCCAAAGACTGTCCACACAGGGCAGAAACCGTTCCGCTGTGCCACGTGCGGAAAATGCTTCAGCAACTCCGGAAACCTGAACAGACACCAGCGGATCCACACTGGGGAGAAGCCTTTCAGCTGCGAGACGTGCGGACGCAGCTTCAACCAGGGCAACAGCCTGAAAGCCCATCAGCAGATACACACCGGGGAGAAACAGTTCATGTGCGACAAGTGTGGGAAGAATTTCTCCTACCTGAGGAACTTGAAGGACCACAAGTGTTTTTATGTCTGAAGCAAAACTCTGTCAGCCCTGGTGACTGAGCGGCTGACGTTAGGTTTTCTTGTACCTGTTGAGGAATAAATGAGTGGATATAGATAATAAAAGAAGACTTTGCTGTGAAAGTGCGTTTGGTGATTCTGAAGTTGGGTTTTTATTGGGTTTACAGCAACAACATTCCAGTATATACAGCCATCTTATAGTTAAACACTTCAGTGCTGCTGTAAGTAATATATTTAAAAGATAATTCTCCGACCTTCCATTTAATCCTTTAGGCTTCAGTCCTCATAGAGCCACAGTAGGATGTCGGTGGGTTTGGCAGATTTAACTAGTTTTACTGTGAACCTGGTGGGATAGATGCAGTGTGGGGTTGAGATTAGTGAACAAATAAATGAACAACTTTTAGATGAAGTTAATAAAAGTCTTAGGTAAGAAGAACCCTTTATTATGTTTAAAGTTTACGGCATTTACCTGAATGCATTTATTAATGGTTAATCAGCTTCTGGAGTGCATTTATTTTCTTGTTTCATTTGATATCCAATAGATAAATAAAATACAACTAAGACATTTCATTAGAAGAGCCTATGAGTTCACTAACAATACCCAAACCATTATTTGTGAAAAACTTCCATTTCTAACTATGATACTCTTATTTAGTATTTGGTATTTGTCTACTTTGTGAATGTGAAAGTCAGACAGATAAACATTGAAATCTAAATCTTGTGGGTTTTTTTTATTTTATTGACCTTTATAATGCAATGGAAGATTTAAATAGCTTAAAATCTCTTCTTTTTGACTGGTATACTGTCAAAATCAAATGCAGACACAAACACATCAAATTCACAAACCCATCACCAGTTGTCATGCCAGTTTCCCAGTATTTATGAAAACACGCTCAACCCTGGCAGCCTAAAAGTAATGCTAAATATCAGCTATATGCAAAACCAGGAGCTGATGCTAATCACTGGGCTAGAGTGTATTTTGAGGTTTACGAAAAGTAATACTGTATGTACCAGGTTTTTGTGCTACCAATGTGTATTAGATCCCTTATCCCCACATTTGATGGTGAATTAAATCATTAAGTTTACAGTTTTGCAAGAACTCTCGTAATACAACTTTACACGTACATTTTTACTTAGACAATCTTTAAATGCACTTAAAGATATTCAAGCTTACAGTATTTTGTGATCATATTGCAAATACTTGACAAGTCAGAAAAAAATATATCTGGTGATCTGTTTTCAATGTCTAGTCTAAATTGTTTTCTCTTCTACAAAAAAAGCATACTTCTTTTGCCAAGATCATATTTCGAAGCTGCTTTTTTTCATCTGTGAAAACGTAGGTGTAAAAAAAAAAACATTTAAGAAAGTGAATCTATGTGGTTGTAATAGTCCTCTCGACCACAAGATGCTGAAGCACACCACTGCCCCATGTTCTCTTTGAAATAGGACTAAAACAGCAGATTAGCACTGATTACAATGCATGTCTATAGCCAATAGAAAGACATGACAGTAATGTTACATAACTTGCCAGCTCAATATGTACCTACCTTGTATTTAGAGTGCATGGAGAAATTAAAACTCACCTGGAAGAAAACACAAATGCTTTAAGACATATTTAGAACTCGGTTTAGTTATACACTTCAGCGTCTTGTGGCCGAAATTAGTCTTACAACATCAAACACTTAATGTGATCCTGACAAAAGCGTTTTCGCCAAATTAGAAAATGTGTAAGGAATTTAGAAAGATTGCCCTGGCATCTTTTCTTTAAATATGAACACTGGAGAGAAGAAGTATTTAGATCGGACTTAGAAAATGGATCACCGGATATTTTTACTTCTCACCTGCCTCTTACAAGTAAAGAGTAGAGAGCAGAAATTCCCCACAAAGGATGTCACAGTGGCCTGACAGCTATGCCATACATTGTGAGCAGAGTCAGCATTTCTAGAGGAAATAAAGTGGTTGAGCCACTTGCAGCACTTGTTATGCAATGAGCTTGTAACAACGGAGGAGACAGAGCTGCCTGAGAAAGTGTTGTATTCTCTGAAGAAGTAGAAGAGAAGGAGCAAACGGGCTGGTCTCTGAGCTTGTCTTTGTGCATGTTGACCCAGCTGCTGATGTAGAGAATATGTGCACAGGTGCAGTCCCATCTATTACCTGACAGATAGACAGCCCTAAGGTTTCTTAAAGGCTCCAGAGTCCCATTCTCTACTGCTCTAAGCTGGTTGGACTTTAAACTCAGTTTCTGAAGTTTTAAGAGTCCTTTAAACACACCAGGTTGCAGGTGATCCAACTTGTTTCCATCCAAGTGGAGTTCTGTTAGCTTTGGAAGTTGGGCAAAGAGCTGAGGGTGTAAACTACCCAGGCTGTTGTTCTTCAGCTGAAGCTTGTGGAGGTTGTGTAGGGGATAGAAAGTGTTAAAGGGGAGGTCATAGAGCTGATTGAAGCTCAGTCTGAGGTCTTTCAGGTTAGTCAACCCTACAAAGTCATCAGGAGACAGCTCTGAGATACGATTATAGTCCAGATCTAGTGTTTTAAGATGTAGTAGATTCACAAACAGGCTTGCAGGAAGGTTACCCATGTGGTTTCCATCAAGTTTTAACTTTTTCAAACCAATATTGTCTCTGAACTGGTCGGGGTGTAGAGAGGTGAGATGGTTGCGAGAGAGTATCAGTGAATGTACTCGCAACAAACCATGGAAGACTGAGGGATGTAGAGACTTGATATGGTTGTCATTGAGGTGTATCTTCGTGAGGACCTTCATCTCGGGGAAAAGACCTTTGGGAAGGTGCCTCAGAGCGTTGTACTCCAAATACAGGTTTTGCAGTGATTTAAGCCTGTTGAACAGAGCAGGTTGGAGCTCCCGGATGCTGTTGTTCGACAGCTGTAAGTCGATGAGTTTGGACAACGAATCGAAAACCCCCACTGGTACAACAGAGATCTGATTGCTGTCCAGCTGCAACTCTTGCAGGTTGTTCAAGTTACTGAATGCATCGAGAGGAAGAGATGCCAGCCTGTTCCTGCTTAAATCAAGTAATTCAAGGCTGATCAGGTCATTGAAGACTTTTGGGGGAAGAGAATCTATGAGGTTCAGACGGAGGTCCAGTGCAAGCAGCATGGTCAGGCCTCTGAGTGATCCCTCTGACAGAGTGGTCAGCTTGTTGTTGCTCAAGTCTAGATGCACCAATAGGCTCAATGAGGAGAAGCAATCCACTGGAAGGCTGATGATGCTGTTCTTCTGTAGAAACAGATAACTGAGCTTATTTAGAGCCCTCAATGCCTCAGCTGGAACAGTGACCAGCATGTTACCATTCAGGTTAAGCTGTTGGAGTCCTGTCAGTCCTTTGAAGCTGGATTTGCCCACATGTGTAATTCTGTTTCTGGACAGAACAAGGTTCTCCAACACGGTGGAGTTCTTGAAGACACCTTCCTCTATGTTTGTTATATTGTTGTGGCTAAGATGGAGGTCAGCGAGGGCGAAGGCTCCTTCCAATGCACCAACCTGTAACATTTGAATCTGGTTAAAGTTCACAAACAGCGTCTTCAGATTAGTTAATCCGTGGAGGAATCCAATGGGTAGATATTCGATCTGGTTCTCACTCAGGTCCAGTAAGGTGAGAGCGAGGCAGTTTAGGAACTGACCAGGGTGTAGCAACCTCAGGTCATTTTTGCGTAGGAAGAGCTTAGACAGCTTTGTCATATTGGGCCAAACTGGGTTGAGGGATAGGAAGACATCCAGCTGATTCATAGTCAGGTCCAGGACCTATAGAACATCCAGGGAGGAGAGAAGACTTGTGAAAGGTCGGTTATGTATAAGTCTTTAAAAATATCACACAAAAGGTCATATTATTAGTGTGAATTAATAAATAAAGTTTTCTCCTTTTACCTTTAGCCTCTCCAGCCCATGCTCGGGTATTTCCTGGATCTTATTGTGTGAGACATACAGCTGCTCTGTGCCTTCTGGCAGCTCAGGGATCTGGTCCAGTCCTTTCTCCGGACACACAACTTTGGTGAGGTTGTGGAGACATTCGCAGGTTGGAGGGCAGAGGTTAGACGGCCACACCATGAGGCTCAGGGCGGCCAGAGTTAAGGCTGTCAACATGGTCGGCTAAAGGTGAAAAACAAATATGGAGCATGGGAGAGTTAAAACACTACAATATTCTTCCATTCTGAAGTGTTTTATAAACCCCAACAAATACTCATTTGAGATCATGGTATTTAATAAAAAATATAATTTCAAGTTTGTGTTGGTTTTGGAGAACAAGATATTAAAATGGAAATTAAGTATATTAGTCATCCCTTTTAATCACAGTTACAAATCCCAGTACAACCAATATATGTTTCTGTATACCCAGCAGTATTCTCTAGAGTAGTTATACCTTGTATTCTAAATCATTTTTGTGTTAATGTTGCATGTTTTATTCCTTAAACAATCATAACCAGAACCATTTCCTGAATTTCCTTTCAATGAATTAAGAAAGGTTTATCTTATTTCATAATTTGCTGATTTGTGAGCACTTCAATTTAGTTCAATAAAAAGAGAAATTAACATTATATTTCTGAATATAAATATTTTAATAATACCTTGATTTATTCTAATTAGTTCTTCTCAAAGAGTTTCTTTTTTTGTAGGCATATTGTATACTTTTTCAGACATTCTCGGAAAATTGTATAAGTTACATTTTAAATAGCTTCAAGATTTATATCTTGGGGTTTGGTCAGGTAGGTATAAAGGTACAATTATTTATTCTGTAAATTGTGTTCAAGTGTTACTTTTGTTAGACCATTGTAATTGCTTTTAAATTAAAAACTTACCGCTGGCGTGAAGGAAGTGCTTGAAGTTGTTTTGCTGAAAGCCAACTTTGCAGACTGTCTTTATGCTTGACTGTAGAGGATGAGGAAGGCGTGGTTATGGGACTTTTCTTAGAACGACAAACGAAATTCGGTCAAACCAATGTGGTAACTGCACAGTTTCCTATCATGAATATACTAAAAACTCCCCACTGCACACAGACAAACCATAAAATAGATCCATCAATTTACGTATGACTTATTTTTTCAGGGAAGTGCAGACTTAATTATGAAAGACGTATACAGCGGCCTGCTTTTTGATAATACGGACACATACCTCCATACACTTAATGGGTAATCTTATAAATACCTGGGGATTTAGTAAGGGGACAGTAAGGAAATAATAAAGATATAAATGGATTTCTTTTCAGAATACAGCGTGTTTCTGTCGAGGTCTTAAATTCACCCCACGTGTCCCTTAACTTTTTGGTCCCTGAGGGAAGGTTTGTCTCGCAGTAAAACATAACAGAGACCTAAAGCAACACTAGAGAACTGTTCCTGCTTCAGGCCCCCTACAGGAACAAGGACCTTACATTCCAGGAATTCCATGTGTTTCACACTCTACGCATGAGTGGCAATATCCTTTTATAATAACATTAACGTCATACAGGCAGGCTTAGTAGGTTTTTTCTTTGATTAAAATTAAACAAAATGGAAATGAATACAAACGTCCTCTCATTTCATCCCCACTGTGTTCAGACTTCAGAGATAATAAAAACAGTTGTGTTGACGCTAAAAAACCTGTAAAGGCCTACTTTCTTTCCCACACACAAAAAATTGACCAGGAATAAATAAGGGAATCGATAAAGAATCTGACCGATAAGCAGGAATTGATAATGACATTGGTATTAATACAATCACATCCAGTTCCATCCCTAGTCCTCAGATGGCTCAGCATGAGGCCCTGGTGCGATCAATCCCTGCATACGTGCAGAAAAGCAACAGAAACAACATCGCCTCCCTTCCTTTTCCATAGCCCATTAGATTGTATTGACGATTCCACAACCAGAGGTTTTGTTGCCCTCTAATTGGTTTATTCACAGCTGACCAGGCAGTGATGCTCATGATGCTATACATGGTGTACTCTGTAACACAGTGTTCAGAGCTGCCAATGGAAATATGGACTTCTGCTCTGGTTGTTCTTTCCACCATCGATTCTCTCTGCATTTCCGCAGCAGCACTCTGCGCCCCTGGTTAAACCTCTCTCTTTCTCTGCCGCTGTTCTCCGAGCAGTAACAGTGAATCTACCCGGTTGTTGCTCAACTGCTTGTTCAAGTGTCAGTCTCTCAGTCTTTGGGGGTTCAGGTCACTGAAGGTCTCAGTCATAACCAGGAAGTAGGGGTGCCAGGGAAGGATGAGGCCCTGGATTCGTTCCAACAGGTCCAGATCAGTCCAGGTAAGACGTCTAATTTGTAATTTAGTCATGAGTAAAACAAGTCACAAATACATAAATCCACTGATGCATGTTTTCAAGGGTGAATAAGGTGATAATTAAATGTAACTAATATATATCACTATGTAATTAACCCAGTTGATTACTGACATTAAGATAATTATTTTCTGTAGGACAAGTTTTTGGTAATTGCATGTTTAAATATGCAAATGAAGTGTCTCTTTTTAAATTAGCACAAATTTGCATACATTTTCAGAACAGAAATCTGTACATTGGATATAGCCAGGTTCACAATTCTTGTTTTGTGTTATTGACAGAGTCAAAGGTTTTTACAGAGGCAATTCTGGATATACAGTATGTATATATTTTTAGCACTCAATAAAAAAAGAAAATCAATTTTTACCATGTTTTAAGGATTAAAATGTTGTGTAAAACGTATAAGAATGAAGGTTTGGAGATTTCTGGTTCACAGTATGAGAAAAACTCATTTTGAGAAAACAGCCTTTTAAGATATGTATTGTAAGTTGATGAATTACATAAAGAATGGCACAAGCTGAGGAAGCGTCCGTTGTGTGGCAATTTATGTTATCAAATTGGAGTGCTGTCCTAGATTTATTACTGAATTACATTAGGACTATTAATATTTTCTTAAGTTTTCTGAAATGTTATGTTTAAATACGCACATGAGGGGCAAGCGGCTGCGACTAAGATGTCTACTCTACAGAGGAGGAGAGAGGATGGTGGCCTTTCAGTTCCCAACTTTAAACATTATTTCTGGTCTCACTTGGTTCAGCCCACATGTCTGTTTGCTGGCATATCTTAGAAAATGCTATGATAGAGCCTTGGTCACTCTATGACCTTCTTTTTGCCAATATTTCTAACCGACAGTGCCAGCT
Organism: Etheostoma cragini; assembly: GCF_013103735.1. NCBI lineage: Eukaryota > Metazoa > Chordata > Actinopteri > Perciformes > Percidae > Etheostoma > Etheostoma cragini. The sequence continues at coordinate 27,442,041 of NC_048409.1, forward strand.
ACGCATTGGCCCCTTTATCTCTCATCTTATCAAAACTTGGAGATTGGCTGAGACATACTGCCATGTAGCTTGTAACTGGCACACTTCCCCCCCATTATTCAATAATACAGCACTCCTGATTGGTGGGAGGCCGATTACAGCTCCACAATGGGAAGAAAAGGGAGTTCATCGTCTAAAAGACATTTTTGGCGAGGTTGGCTCGTTACCTTCTCTGACTTACAAAATTCATTCACTCTGCCACCCTCCTCTTTTTTCTTTTACCTTCAGTTAAGGTCGGCACTCAAGGCATACAGACGCCTTTACTATTCATCCTATTCGGAAGTTATTTACTGTGCAGACTGACCCCTGTGGTATGGAATTGAGGCTATATCAGTTCTTAGTGATATCTGGCCGTTCTGCTCTTCCTATTGAGAGGATCTGGGGACACGATTGCCCAGGACTGGTTGTTGATCTTGACTGGCATGATGTATGGTCCAACATCACAGAAGTGTCTCACAATCCAAACCATCAGCAGATTCACAACAATTTCATTTATAGAACATATCTCACCCCCCTGAAAATGATACAGATGAAAGTATTTAACAGCCTTTTATGCACTTTCTGCCCATTAAAAGCTCAAGGTACATATTGTCACATGGTCTGGTAGTGCTCTCCCATTGGTCAGTTCTGGAACAATATTGCATCCAAAATGTCTGCCTTGTTTAATGCTACTTTGCCTGTTACTGTCAATGTATTATGTATAATTTGTAAGGATGTTACTCTTTCTGTTGCGTTCTTTTTGTGTCTAAATTAATCAAAATGATGCTCCAACGCACATGTTTTCTAGGTTTATAGTTGTGCTTTTGACAGAATGTAGCGGATGGTTTACATTTTACTGTCCCAAATTTATAAACTGCACAGGACATATTCATGAAATCAAAAGTTTTAGTCATGAAATTACATTTTCTGGGCTTTGGTGCAATGAAATGATCTCATGAAATGATCAATGAAAAGTCAGTGATCAGCCTCAGCTTCAAGAGTCCCGGGTTTTGCTCAAGGACACTTCATCAGGGCAGATACATGCCATGTGGAGTCGATCCTTATATGTTCTTTTTAAATCTTTGGATTGTTTAAATCTCTTTTTCTGTCATTTCCGTTTTTCAATATGTAACTTGCAAACCTCAAATTGTAAAAATGTTATCAGTAGCTCCAACATGAGATAAATACCACTGTGTTGTTAATGCTTCCAATTGGGCCTGCTGTTTAAAGGCTCCTCTGAGTTGTGAATACGTGTTGGTTGAATTGTCTTTAATGCGCTGAATTGTAATCCTGAAGTCAACAAACACAGATGAGGCAGATTTCCTAGTAGGGGGTATCAACAAACTATACAAGCATGTATCTCACACACACACACACACACACACACAGCATGACTGTGTGAATGGAGTGATTCCCTGACCACAGACAGTTATCATTCACGTTGTTTTGCATGTTAGAGGCTGTGTCCTTTCCATTGTGACAGACTCCAGTGTCCTGCTTCTGTAAACCTTTGGACTTTGGAGAACACTAGTAGTTCTAAGTAGGATGAACCTTGGCCTCAAAGTCTACAGAGGGTCCTTCCCAGTGCTTCCTCAAGGTGCCCACCTGACCGGCATCATGGTGGATTACCGAACGGGCCTATCAGGCCTAGGGCTCCGGGGCCCCTAAACCAGAGCCTCTGCAAGAAGTGCAGAAGTTGTGCAATTATTTTAATTTTGATCACAATCATGATTCAAATGTCAGTGACAGTCACAAAAACAATGTATTAAGGAAAATAATTATGGTTTCAACCACGTCGGCATTACTAATCTTCACTGAACAATTACGTGACTCTCTTAATAGAGGTCACATCACTGGAGCTATTCTTATTGATTTTCGTAAAGCCTTGGACAGGGTGAACCATCAGTTCTTGCTTAACAAACTTTACTCATTTAAATTGTCTTCATCAGTGAGAGAAATGCCTTCTTCCTACATGGCGAACAGGTTGCAAGCTGTCAAAATTAATCATGCAACATCCCAACCTTTAGACTGTGATATGGGCATTCAACAAGGCATTGCTGAATGCGCATTTTTCGACCCTTACTTTTCCTTTTATACGTCAATAATCTCCTTCAAGTGTGTAAACACTCAAAATGCTTACTGTATGCTGATGATACTGCGATTGTTCTCTCTGACTCAAATCCTGATGTCAAACACTCCAAACTGTCAGCTGATCTTCACTCTTACATGACTGGTTGAAAAAGAACCACTTGACCATCAATGTAAAGAAAACTGAATGTATGTATGATCACTCACCCAGAAAAAGTCTTGTCTTGGTGTGCTACTTGATTCACACCTTACAAACACATTTCTAACTTAACAAAAAATCTGAATCAGAAACTTTATATTCATAACATTATTAGCTCTTATCTTTCCTTTTCTGATTTTGAAACCTACCTACATGCAATTTTGTTTCCAACAATGTCCTACTGTCTTCCAATCTGGTCTCTTACCATTAAGGAAATGACTGAACCAATAGCACTACTATACAATCGAGCTCTCAAGATCCACAGTAATCTTCCAAAGTGATCTCACCATTGCATTAACCTCACACCGCTCTGATTTAGCAGAACTACATATACAGCCACACTGTTGCATTTTATTGTCAGATTCAAAATGGCACTTCTCCCGACACACATCATGAGACCAGAATGCCTCCCTAGGTCAGTCTTACAGGCATTCATTCCACTCCCACTCATAAATTTGGATGACATTCCCCTTCACAACAAAACACGGCTGTCAATCACAAATTCCAAAAGGCATATAAACTGTTCCTTCTCAACAGTTACACTTGCACACATTGATTGATTCCTGTCCTCTTCTGCCGTAATTATGTTCAATGTTCCAATGTTTCTGCAGAACAGGAACCTGCTGGAAACTATTTTTTAATCTGAGTCATTCACGTATATGTTGTAACTTAATTTTACTTTTAACTTTCCTGTGTAATAAATGAAATGAAATATAACATTGGCCTGCAGACCAATCTACAGCTGCATGGCCAAACTGAATATTTAATAGTTAATTGTAACTTAATTTTACCTTGAACTTTCCTGTGTAATAAATGAAATGAAATATAACATCGGCCTGCAGACCAATCTGCAGCTGCATGGCCAAACTGAATATTTCCTGGAGGGCAACATGGGATATTTTAGCGCTGAGTATGTTCCCTTTTAAACAATGCTCTTTGATGTATTTGTTGCACGCCAATTAACCTACATTTTGATTTAACATTTTGATTTTGTTAACGTACACAATGCTTTTATTGAGTGTACCTGCGCTATAAATCATGTTGTTAGAAGAGATGTTAATTTATTTATAGTTATTGTGCTGCTTTGAGTACTTGTGATTTGACTGTCGGATGCAAGTCAGGGTACCTGACCTGCTTATAATTTATTAAAAGAACAAAGAAATGTATTAACAGTACGGCAATAGTGCCAATAGTGCAGAGTGAAAAGGGTGGTGGAATATATATGGAATGATCAATATAACAGGTTGCTTCATAAACATTATGCTGTCGCTAGGTGGATCATAGGACGGTACAGTATATACAACGTGCTTATATTTATATTTGATGGTGACGATTTTAACATATCTATATTTTTGGCCACCAGGAGGTGGTAACGATATATTAGTTGGACAAAGAATAAGGAGTTGAGTTGTTATCCAGAAAGTGAAAACAAGAGATTTGGCCTATAAAATAACAGAAGGACTTTGTTGCTGTTTATTGGTATGCAAACCCGTCTAAAAAGTAACACATCCTTAAGTTAATTGTGACATTACCTCATAAACAAGTGTTCGTTATGATTTGTGAAACTCGGAACACGGGGGGTTCTTGAAGGCAGCATGAACGACGGTGAGATAGACACATAGACAGTTAAAGAAATAGATAGAAAGGCGCGTGTCTGTGTGTGCGCATGCGCGGCCACCGAAGCAGCAGCAGCAGAAGCAGCCCTGCCTATTATTACCGCGGACGTCCTTCTCCCTCCCTCTTTCTCTTGTCACTGTGTTTTTCGGGAGGCGGAGGAAGGGTCCTATTTTCTTTCATCCTCTTCGCAGAAAAAAAACAAATGTTATGTTTCCGGGGAAACGCATAGCTTCGTGTTTCGCCCCTGCTCATCCGGGCGACTTTACATTCACCGCATAAACAGTTGGAACCAAACCGAATGAGAGGAGCTAAGGGCGGACTGGACTGAGAGGAAGAACCGGGGACTGACTTGAAGGCTGCACGTCCACCGCTTTCTTTAATTCAACCGCAATTTTCCATTGATTTTTCTTTCTTCCCATGGCTCCGTACGTTTCTTGACGCCTTGAAATGTGGTATGAAGCGTTTCCTGCTTCTGTTTCCGTTGCTATTACTCTGTGGGAGTCACCGCTTTGACGTTTGTCTCCCAGGAAAATCGTAGCATTTAACGTTAGCTAACAGGAAAACAAAAACTCTCCTTTTATCTTTTAACTCTCCTTCCCGCGGTGGTCGCACAGAGCCCACGGCTGTTTTCTCTTTTTTGACCCCCATCAGTTGCCTCAATGGTTGGGTTTTCTTTCCTTTCTCACCATAAGGCGGATGCAGCTGAAAGTAAACCGAGGACCACCGGGGTTGATTTATTAACGAGCCAGCCTGTGTCCACCGAAATGGTACGATAGCGTCTGGGAAGGATTGGGGGAAAGTGAGAAGCTAAGTTGGGGGTGGGGGGGGTCAGTCTGGGCTGTTTTTCCCCCTTCAGATGTGGCTGGGTTGGTACCGAAAACACCAGACAGACATGAGGTGGAAGTAGTTTGTTTTTGTACGCATTCATTTAAGCTGGATCACTGTCTTGGTGATCTGTGCTGCCTTCACGGACTGTGACAATGAGGATTGTATGAGAAGTGAGGCTGCTTTACTCTGGTGTGATTGACAGCCAGGCTAATCTGGGCTGATTTTTTTTTCAACCCAGTGTGAACACAAACCTACAGCCCATTTAGTAATTTTCTCTTGGACAACGAAGCGCACTCAGGGACGACAATGTCTTTACGCACGGCACTGCCTGGAAACGAGCGGAACCCGGACCATGTAAGTAGATAATTAAAAGCACAGT
>NC_048409.1:27447269-27450955 GCF_013103735.1 Etheostoma cragini
TTGTCCTGCTGATGTTTTTCTGCATTTGTGGCAGCGTGACGGGACTTTGAGTCGAATGGCCCAGTTTTGAAGCATTTTACAGGATTTCTTTTCTAAGGATTGCTTGTGAGGATGTGAGCTTCTCTCTAATATCTCCTCACCACATATTGACATCAGTAGCTGCATAGAGAACCCCCCCCCCCCACCTTTATTTCAAGGGCACCTAGCATACACCAACCTAGCTGCCTGAAGCATTACTCACATTTTGGATTTCAAGCCTCCATGAAGAAAATACAGAATACTTCTCACCTGGTTTTTAAAGGGTATTCAAAGGATATGTCTTCACTATCCCAATCCCTGTATGTGTTGTTTTGATATTGTGCAAGTGTCTCATGTGATATAAATGACAGCTACCAGTAGTGCTGATTCACAGTTGGCTGGTTTCATTGGCTTTCACATTGACCTTTTCTCACAGTGACAAGTGTGTTGAATTTACAGCATGTTTTGGGTGTGACACTCTAACCAAAAGACTGACACAACTGAAGTATAGTTTTTCTGTCTTGGCTGCAGGCTGTAATGTAAGTTTTGAATGGCAGCGCTGGAAAATAAATGAAAACCATTTGTAAAAATTAGGTCCCTCTGATTATGGGTCTTTCGAGCCCTGGCTGTACCCATGGGAGAGGTGATGCTGCCACCTTTCCTTATTAACGTGCTGTGTGATTTTGATCATGCTTCTGACTTACTGTGGATTTCTACAATTAGGTGTTTATTGCTTGTAGCCCGTGCCAGTACCCAGGAACACTTAGAGGTGGCAGAATCCAGGAGTATTTTAATCTTTTTTCATATGAACTTTTTGGTCAGACCACACCCAAAATATATACTTTTATCAATGACGCTGCTTTTAGATGGAACCGCTTATTCTAATAATAATCAGTAAAGAAGCTGAGTCACAATAACAGGAAACTCCTTCTCTAGTTACTTTTTTTGGCTGCATGTTTAGTAGTTCCTGAGCGACGGCTCTCTTCTCCTGTTTTGTATCTGCAGGTGTGATAAAACAGTTTCTCCCAAAAAGAGTAGAGCAATAAACCAATACTTTTACCCATTAAATGCTTCATGCAGTTCTGTTTTGGTTATTACATTTGCAGGTGAATTGCAGTAGACAGAACTCCTCTTTCTGATTGTAAAAGCAGGATAAGTAAGCAATCGTGTAAATAAAAACTTATATGTAGACAATTTTAAGATCTGTCCAGGGACAACAGATGATAAATAGCCTTTTGGCTAATTGTGATGCATTTACAGCAATGTTAATTAATGTACACTGTCCCTGTCAAATAAATTAAATAGAAATAATCATCTGTTCTGTCGTCTTTACCTCTTTCCTTCCTTAAAATTTAATATGCAATTTGTTGTATTTCATCAAAATACTGAAAGCAGCAGAAATGCAGAACTGAGTAGACTACCTTTTAAAATCTCTTTATAACAAGTTATATCATTATCGCAATATTTAACTTTAGGGCATATTGCATATTTCCTCATATCCTGCAGCCCGAATGACTACCCTGAAATTGTGTCAGATGCAGCAGGCTGTTGCAGTATTTTCATCATCCGTTAGTTGTATTTGTTTAATATGTAAATAGTTATGTCATTCTAAATGATCTGATAATGTTATGTATTATTACTGAACCCAGCCATTACGTTCCGCGTCGTCACATCCTGCGCCACCCACCACCGCAAGTAAACCGTGAACCGGTGGGAAACACTGGTGATACAGCTACCTTTGCTCAGTTCAAAACAGAGGCCGAAATCATACCTGACAACGGACTCCAAAAACTGCATTGTTTACTGTTTTTTTTTTTTTTTTACCTTCCTGAGGCCGTAACTTCAGGTTCAACCCAGGGTTTTGCGTATCTCGGTGGGGGGTCATATGTTGCTGGGCAATATTGCCATGGTAACTCATGCTGACCACCTTAAATGCACTGGAGCAGGTTATGTTAGAGATTAGAGATCAACCGGTGTAAAAGCACCGCCTACTCACCAATCAATACTCAACTGATAACAGCATCACCGTTCTTAGAAGATCCGGATGAACCCATTGACATTCCCTGATTGGTATCTTGATGAAAGATATACATTTTCACTGGAGGGAATTGTGTATCTTTGTCAGCCTTTGCAACACATTAGTTTGAATTATGATTTTGTGTGATAAGTAATACGTTTTTATTTGCTCTCACGATCGTGTACCACTGTCAGGGTTGCGGCTAAAAGAATAGGCATCCTGCGTTAGGAAGCAGCGACTGGATTGCGTTTTGCCTGTAAAACTGTGTTCTTCATATTTCTGTAGGATTGTCGTTTGTTATACAAACGTTTTGGATGTTCGTTTCTTGGCATACAGTAACATGTTGGTGCATGCACTCGCGTGTATTTTGCATGTAACACGGATGTAATTTCACAACCTCCCGCCGATCCGAGACCATCATAAACCTGCCGTTACACAGCTCAACCCATGATATTTATCCTCCTGTGGCTTTGTCGTCTTCTGAGATCATTATCACCGTGTTATAATTAAATCACAGCACTCATGACACGACAGCCAGAGCATTCACACCAGGATCCACAATTTGCATATTCATACTCCCTCCTGTTCAGTCTTTGGCCTCTCCCTTCACTTCTCTTCCTCGTGTTTCCCCTCCATCGAGTCCTGTGGATCCAGAGTCTCAGAAACCAGGCATAAAGGCAGACAACCCTTCTTCCAGTCCAGGCGGTGTCCAAGTCCTCCATCTTTCCTCCTTTTTTATCTCTTAGACATGTCACAAAGCCCCAATTGCTTTTTTTACTTGTCACACGTCCCAATATGTATGCAATATTTTATGGAGCGCTGCGCCCCGTCTGTTGGCCGTGTGGCTTAGTTGTGTTTGTAACTTTTGGAATTTTACATATGTTTAAAAATGAATCTTAATATTGCAATATTCATAATCAATATTGCAATATCATGTTTTGTCAATATCGTGCAATCCTACTAAGAGCTCCTTCCTTTTAGCTTCTTGTGACCTCCGACACATTTTGGTACAAATGTTTTTTACTCTGGTTTGTCTGTTGTTTGCAAAACAATGTCATCTATCAGATAACTTCAGATCTATTTCTGGGATTGTGTCTGTATCAGCGTTCATCTTTCTCCTTTTAATTTTGTCATTTCCAAACACTCACAGCTCTACCTAACCTGCTGAACCTGCATCTCTTATCGAAGCGTTTGCATTTCAACTTTAGTTTTTGGTTTCCTTTTCTTATTCTGTCGTGCTGGTTAACTGCTTAAGATCACGAACTACGTGTGTGTCAGACTTGTTTTTGTATTGTGTATTTTTTTGTCAAGGATAGATTATTGTGGACATTTAATGCCGTTTATCCACTTCATAGTACAGCTCGATTCGCTCTTTTTGGTTTTCCGTTTTGTGACGGAAAACTGTGGATAGTACCCTTTTTGTTTTTGGTATCCCTTGATCCAGGTTCCCAAGTCAGCTGAGTTGATACTATAAGGTGGAGTTAAAACACTGCAGACCACTGATTGGTCAGAGGGAATCGTCACTAGCGTGACACAAAGGTGAAGTTAAAAGTTCAGAGCTAGTTTATAGTCAGTCAAGGTCCTTACAAAACAGGTATGCATGTTGCTGTACTCTGGGAAAAGAAGAACTAGTTTGCTTGGGGCTAGTCTT
>NC_048409.1:27451055-27457663 GCF_013103735.1 Etheostoma cragini
GATAAACAGCCCCAGGCTTTTAATCATCTCGTTCACTTAGGCCAAGTGAACCATGTTTGATCGCTATAAATTTAGGCAGATTGATATTAGATGACCTATATTGGTCATGCCGATGTGTGCTGTGTTGTACACTCGCCAGCTTAACTCAACTGAAATGTGTTCTGAGATACGGAAGCTGCAGTCACCCAAAGGTCTGAGAAGTGGGCCGGTCACAATGAAATATCCGGCTTTAATCCCTGGAAAGGTGATTGAATAACCATCTGGTACGCCTTAGCAGCTGCTACCATGGCGCCCACGATGAAGTCTTTTGGCTTTCACTAGCTCCGTTGATACTTGTCATTGGCTGTGAACGTATGAAAGTGTGAATATGAAGTAGGGCAGTGCTGGGAAAAGAGTTTAAGAGATTAAGCACACCTTCCTGTAAATGGTTTGCTCAAGAGCACAGCAGTGGCAGTTTTAGTTTTTATTATTATTGTTTTTTGGGCATTCTTGGCCTCTATTTTGACAGGACAGACATGAAAAGGGAGAGAGAGGGGGAATGACATGCAGGAAAGGTCTGCAGGTCAGAGTCGAACCAGGGCCCACTGCTTTCAGGAGTAAAGCTCTATAAATGCTCTACCAACTGAGCTATCCAAGCGCCAGTTGTTGTTTTTTTAAGGGAAATCTTAACTTTCTCTGCTCAGATTAGTATCACTTTTTAAAATACCATCTTAACTTCTCTCTGTTTAGTTGTAGCTACTGGTATTGCATGTTCCAGATCGCTTTTACCATCACTCAGTGTGTCCACTGGGTCGTCTCCTGCCTCAGAGTGTATTTATGAGGTCTGAGTTTCTGTTGGTGGCACTCTTTTATTTTTTTTTCTTATTTTTTTTTCATTTGTGTACTCTGATCAAGTACCTATTTTTTCCAAAACATATTTATTAATACTGTCGGAAATACAAATAGCATTACTTTCTGTCACCAGAGGACATGAATAGTTATTGTTCATTGTTGACATTTAACCGACATTTATGACAACGTGTCAGCCATGAAGCAACACAATACTGATTCTTTAAGGTACATTAATGGCGTTTTCCCTTTAACGGTACCTGCTAGACTCGACTCAACCTGACTCAGCGCGGTGCTCCTTCCTCCTGTTCCCATTACAGATTAGTACCGCCTCATGCGTGAGGCGATCGTGGCTGGTCGTCATAGCGACGCTGCAGGAAACTGCCGTGACCTAACGCGACACAAACACAGAACCTCGTAGTTGTTTTTGATTCTCGGCATGTGGCTGTGGCCAGAAGACAAATTTAGTTTCAAAAGAAGCTAAAGGCAGCAGAAAACCAACGCCGGCTTAACTACTTAAACACGGCACCAACATGCAGATTCATCTCACAATTGTGTTTTTTCAGCTGGAAGGGGCTCTAAGTGATGTTGAGGGACGTTACTTCTTGTTGACGTTTGAAGTGTTTTCAAACAAAACGAGATGTTTTTTACAGGGTGTTGTGGGGACAGGCAGCTCGCGGATAGTGAGGACATGTTTGCTGTATGTGTGTGTGCGCGCACTTTATTGGAATAAAGGCCTAACAACTGATATGGCTTTTCTGTCACCAGAAACTGTTTTCCTGCCAGCTATTATGTAATTCTAGTTAAGAGGTTGGTCAGTGCCGCCCGGTGCTGTGCTGGTGGCGTTTTCTGATGATCAGGCTACCGTGTGAAGAATTGACGGTTCACAAAGCTTCTGTTAACTGACACACACACAGACCCCTGCAGTAAAACACATTATCACAAACAATTACACAAACAAACCGGCTGACAAGCAAAAAGGACTCTCAGTCAGAGCACACAGTCGGTTTGTTGTGTTCATTGTGTGATGGGGGCTCTGCTGCTGTCGGGCTCTCAGGTGTCGGCTTACTGCCCTCAGTGTTTCGCTTCAGGCCTGAGCTGCAGCTGTTTACTCATATAGATATGATATCTTCTCTTCCTGTTCTCATAAGCGTTTTTGCGTCTCTAGTGTGACTTGTGTCTTGACAGCTCTATGAAGCTTGATAAAAGGGTATCTTCATTTTAACAGTCCCTTTTATTTTGTTTCTTTTAAATCTTAACTTTTAAACTCCATGTTTGCATTTCCACACATTGTTTTCCCCATTCATGCCACTTGTTTTGCATTCCAATCTCATAAATGACCAGTGAAGTATCCATATGGTATCTAGTAGGTAACTGCATACAATTCATTAGTTTTTCTTCGTAGCCACTGCCAGAAAACGGATTCCCCTGTGTTGTACTTGTACTTCATGTTTTATGCTGTTAACTCTAAGCTGTACAGTATGTGATATAGACAGTATCCTGTAATCTATGTGTGTGGTAATGTGCACGTTAACCAGAGGAAATGTTGCATCAGAAACAGCTGTCACTGTTTCTGTCCATTAGCTGCTGAAGACAGGAGGTCTGCAACTACGGAGAGTCCTTTAATTGTGTTTAGTAAAGACAGAGATCCATAAGACACATGATCATTTTTACAGTGCTAGCATTTCCTTGTGGTTTGAGAGACATTTGTGCTTTATCAAATGGGTAATGGCAGAGAGATGATGTTACATTGTAGGTGCTTTCAACTGCTGTGTCATAATTTCCCCTTACAGTAGTCGTGTTTCCATCTAATTGTCAAGCGAATTTAAGCAAACTTAAAATTGCGCCAAAAAGGACCAAAAAAAAGAAGCGTGTCCATTACCTAGTTTGGTCACAAGATGAAATTACGCATGGTTGAAGATTGCAAACCGGCTTGCTAAATCTAAGAGTTTAGAAGCTAAGTTCTTTGGCTATGCTATTGCTTTGGGCATGAGGATGAAAATGTATTACTGTAAGATGTTGACTTTGTCATACGGATCAGACTGAAGTGGCAGACTGGGCTGAATCAAAGACTGTGAGAATGTAAGAAAGAAAAAGAGAATGTGGTTGGAAGGTGCTGAGTAATTATTATGCAGTGAAATTATTGTAAGGATTTGACTCTTGAGTTTCTGAATAAATCAAAACAGTTTTTTTCATGAATAGAGATGATTTAGTGAGAAACAAGTGAGAGTAAAAATCCAGCAAAAGAATACTAATGCAGCAGTGTGGAGGCGACTAGTTGTCCAACTCAGCAATGTTTACAAATCACTGCATTTTGAAGGGAAATTATGGTTTCAAACAATCTCACTTTTGTAGTTTTGGCTACCATTCCTTTTAGAAATAATACTAGTCTGACGGCAAAGAACACAAACAGTCAGACGATTGCACAGGTTGTAAACCAGTGGTGTCGAACTCAGTCTCACGAAGGGCCACACTGGAAAATGAGAATCACATCAAGGACTGGACATGTATAGTTCACTGACATGCTTTTATTTAATCCAAAAATGAACATATTTTTGACTGTATTATTGCCTTTCTCGAAAGGTCTTCTCCCTTACAGTCTGGTCTTAATAAATCACTAAAAGTCAGAAAAGACTTCATCAGCCATCAGTGAGCATTATCCCTGACATTATGGGTGGGCTTGTTCACAACGTGTCTGATCGTCTGACTGCATGTTTCTTGCCCCGTCAGTCTTCATTTAAGGAATGTTGCCAAGATCTCATCATAGCAGTTATTTTGTGGAGTATATGAAGGTAATCGTCCTATAAGTGATTTATTGCTGTGCTGTAATCCTGTCTCTCTTTCGCGGTTGTGGAGAGGTTTGATAATGTATCTCAGAGCGTTCAGCCACACTTGGTTTATGGAACAGGTTATTACAGAGAGAAGATTCAGTCTCTGCAGAGAGGGAAACCAAGGTCTAGCCAACGGGTGACTCAGCTTTTCAATCCGCCGCTGTTGATCCAAACAGAATAAATCTGACCCATACTCAGCCTGGTCTGATGATCACATCCCTGCAGTGAATGATATGGTAAGTAATGTGGCAGATTTCCAGAGGCGAACAGAACGAGTGGGTGCGTGCGTGCGTGTGCGCACACACTGTCCAGACAGGAATCCAGTTGCACTTTGCATGCAAGAGCCAGATAATGTCAGACTGTCTGTTAGATATTTCTATTGAAGAAAAAGAAAATATGGCACAAAGGAAAATGCAGACTATCCTTAACCCAAGTCACAATGCTGGGGTAGTCCTCCGGCTCATGTTAGTAGTCATATTTAGATGTTACTCTCCATGTTGGCTAACAGAACTTTAGAAAATCATGTTTTTTCTTAAATCCAAGATGTTCCGCTTAAAGAGGCTCAACAAAGGAAGCATCACGGTGGCATTGATGCATGTATTGGTTGTATGGAACATCTTGTAGTATATTACATAATCAAGGTCATCTAAATGGAGTTTTTCAATAAGCTGTTGACTAGCCTGCTTCACATCCACGGGGGATTATTGTCCTCCAACAGGGTTTCCCTTACCATAATAAGACATAGGACCCAAGCCGTTTTGGGCACCCCCTAGGCTAAAGCAATGTAAAATCAATGTGACCATTACATGAACTAGTGTTGGAGCTACTCTCCCGAGTGTGAGGGCACAAGAAACCCATTCCAAGGCCATGATGATTACATTTCAGGAATGCTAACCTCGCCAGTTTGATGAGCAAATCAAATGATGTTTCTCTGAGTAAAATTCTTAAAAAGTTGAGTTTTGATGAACCTTTGCTACTGGTATCGCATTTGGCACATAGGACAGAAGGTTGAGACTGAGCTTCCAGTAAGACCAACATAATTTAGCCTGCCCCGGAGTAATATACAGCAGATGAGTGACAGGAGCATAACAGCCAAACTGGTCTGACTCAAAGTCTAATGGTTGTTGGAAGGAATCGGAACCAGTCTGGCAGAAGATGAAGAATGTCTGTCAGCTTCTGCGTTGCTTTAGTCCACAAATTATTCTTTATTCAAAAAAAGTAGTTCCAGTTTAATACACTTGATGTGATGTATTGTATAATGTTAAAGAGGTTTCAGATTGAATATTATGTTCATTAGTCACAATGTAAACTTGTGATTTTTGGTTTTGCACTGCCTCTGAAAGGAAGTCAATTATTTTAGCAGTTTTTGTCTTAAATTAAAAACATTTAATCCAGTATGACCTTATATTCATCATGTTTTTTCTCCCACATTTCCTTCCACTCTTCACCTTCTGTTTTCCAAAAAGTCATGAAAAATGTCCTCTGCAAATGATTATTTCCTGCGATAAAAGTAAATCAACATGATGGTAGTGGCTCTGTGGCGGTGAGACTTTGTTATAGATGTTATTTCTAATGTCAGGGCTGACGTGTGGAGTACGGTTTGCTTATTACACTGGTACTTTATTTTGGTTTTGCTATGCCAGAAATAAAGAAAAAGTAGAATAAGATTAAGGTTTTATGGGGTCAGACCTGAAGGTGGAAGAAAGCTGAGACTTGAGCTCCAGAGATTTCCTCATCACGAGGCTTCTGTGTGACGACAGTGGAAGATGATGCGCTTCGTGACCTTTTGGTGTTGTCGTATATGATGCTGGATAATAATAGCTTGCAGATCAATTGTATTATATTTTCCATCCGGATTGATTTAATCAGACTGAACCACTTTGTTCACTAAGGACTACTGATATCAAGTATTTCTTTAGCTGTAAAAACCACGTAACTGACAACTTTGACACTACATAAACACTCAGCACTTATTGCATCGATCATCTGGAATGGAATGCTTCGTGCTTTGTTAAAGTCCAAATCACGTGAACAATGCGAGCAAAGCACGACTTCAGCAACAGATGGAGCCTCGGCTCCAGAGTATCGGACAGCCTCTCCGTCACTGCCATATTTTTCTTGCAGCTCCCTCTTCCTCGTGGGGCTTGCCAGGAAACGCTTTCTGAGTGTTGCAGTGCAAAACGAGACACCTCTGCTGTCATCTCTAGCACATCTCTGCCTGCAAGACAGGAAGTGACGCTGGTCAAGTTCATGCAACGTCCCTCTGCTCTTGACGTTATGTTTAGCAGAGACTGAAAAGAAGGAAGTGTTGTGTGGGTTGACAGAGTGAATATGCCAGATGTGTAGGCCTGTAACAATTATTACATAATTAATTGTCAATTATTTTACATAATCGTTTCTTTGTTTAACTGCAATTTATTGCTAACATTAGCTAAGGGGGCTAAAGAGCATAACTGTTATGCCATTGCCTAAGTTTACATGCACATAATATTCCTGTTTTTGCCATTTATTACGAAAAAGACCATATTCTGACTAAGCCGTTTACGTGGTTAATGAAAGTGAATAGTTCACTAATATTCCCGTTGTAACCCATGTAACGTGTTTGGATTCCCATGTAACGTTACGTTCAAAATACCATTTTTTTGTAGCGTCCCATGGTGGACAGAAACTGTACAGACGTAGAAACAGAAACAACAGATATGTTGTAAATCTCATGACGTTATAGTTAAATTGGGCCTCTAAGTTTTACATTCGCGCTTTTTTTATTGTCAACACAATTGTCTCTTTGTTGTTTTCCATCATGTTGTGGAGACGGTGCGTCTGCTGCGCTGCATGATAGAGGAGTTTTGTGACGGGACACGCCAGGCTGAGGCCACAAGGCCGAGAGCCGCAACTGCTAGAGAGAGGAAGAGGAAACGGGGCTGGCACTGTGGGTCAGTGTGCGTGCGT
>NC_048409.1:27457785-27461852 GCF_013103735.1 Etheostoma cragini
CCCCCCCCCCCCTCTCCCCTTTGCCACCAGCTTCATTTAAAGCCACGATAACACAGCAAGGAAGAAAGGGAAAATCAAGTTGTTATGGGTTCAGTTGCAGAATGAGCAATAATTCCTCCTACATTAATAACACTCTTAATATCTTATACAGTTTTTACAATGACTGCAAGTGATATGATAAATATTCCTGAAGCTTGAGATTGATCACTTATCGCAGAGAAGCAGTACGTAACAAAAAACTAAAGTCAAGCAATTATAAATTATTTTTAAAACCGTTAAAAAGAATGTTAAGAATTAAGATTTCAGTTCATGAACTCATACGTTTGAAGTACAAAAGGGTTCAGTCAAATTAGGCACATATTCAGAGTAGAAGCACTGTATTACAGATTCAAGAGTTTCCATTCATGCATCTGTATTCAGCTGTACGCCCACACAGACCAGCACAGATACAGTATAAATACTGCAGTACTGTAAAATAGCTGATGGGATGCCAGACATTCAAAAAGGCATTCTACCACATATTTTACCCAACACTTATTCTTTTGTACTAAGGATTCCTCATGACTTGAAGCTATAACTCATGATGTCTTTGTGATGGGCCTCATGCGAGTACAGTTTTCTTGGTTAACATATTTGATGTGACCAGCGCCGTTAGATGCACATTCCACATGAGACAGCTTCTACCATTAGTGTCGGTTTTTAAAACAAGACAAAAATGGAATAAACTTGTATCGTGGGTTCTTATTTTGAAGGAAAACTTATCCGACACATTTTTGCATGTGGGTTTAAAAGCAGCAGAAGGAAATCTCTTTATCTGTTTTTCCTACCTAAACCTATGGAGTTTGTCAATCTCCTTTATGTGCAGAGACGTGTCTAAAGGCAGGTGTGTCCATGATTTTATCCATCCCATTCACATCGTGAGGAGAGGCTAGGCTTATAAAGTTATTTCTTGCTACATGTATAGTACAATATAACTCAACTGCTCCACAAACTGCAGACTCCAAAATAAATTGTTGACATGTCTCTAAAACTGATTTGTGTGACTTTGTAGCCTTCATAGGAAGGTTTTATTGCAGGGCTGTTGTGTTAGACAGCATTAGTTTTAGCTAGGTGTGCTTAAAAAACAACAACTGGCAACTTTATTTAATATGTATCATGTATGTCATAAGTTACACATACTAGACTTAGACTGCACATATCTCAGTATTGCGTTATTATAGAACCCACGCAACTTCTAGACAAGACCCGCCCTTCAATAGCATTTACATACTACTATTGGCCAGGCGTCCATGCTCATGCAAGGTAACGGAGCCCGATTTTACTTGGGTCCTATCACTTGACCAATTGAAGTTGCGTGGGAACCATAATAACGCCTCTGTATATAATCCATGGCGATCATATACAAATATGATCCATATTTCCATGGTGTAAGACACAACCTTCTTTTAATCTCTACCATTTTGGAGGTTGTTTCTGAAATATTTTAACAGGTTGGAAGTGTGTCATCTGTTAGCTGAAGTTGACACTTGATGAAAACTTGTGTTACTTAAGTTTTAAGGGTAATGTGTTTTAAAGATGTGACGTAACGATGATAATGCTGCGTTTCACTTTTCACATCACAGCCATCTAATAGTCACGCTCACATGTTGGTTGTATTGTTAAAATTACGTCAAGCTGTCATTCCTATAAGCCAGACAGGAATGCAAAGGAATAGCTGGCGTGTTGACTCTTTTCAGACAATGACGGGAGCCAGCTGTAGGACAGCATTGCAGACTCACTTGATGTAGATACATTTGCCCCAAACTGAATTTGTAAACTTGAACTTATAACTTTGTATTTAAGGATAATTTACCTTCACAATTAATCATATATCCTTTTTACCTTCTATACTTTAGAATTGTACACACATTTGGATACACTGTATGAATATTTACTTTTATACCAATCGCAAGTTACTCAAAATGCAGATGGTGCTAGGTCTGTGTGGAATAATTTGAAGCTGCGTAGGATTGTTTCAGACTTGTATGCTCCAAACATCTCTAATAACTCCAGAGTGTTGTTTCTGTCGAAGCACAATGTACTATGGGGCTGGATTATTAATTCATCATTACCTTATCCTCTTTTTGGATCAGCTCAGTGGAAGCTTCAAATGAAGAAAAATTACATTTGGAACAGCCCTAGATGGTGCGGGAAAGCCGATTTGTTTTTCAAATCATCATGGTAGCATAAATTACAACAATCACGATTGTTAATTTTGACCAAAATCATGCTTTCCTGAATAGCTTTAAAAATGAAATATGAATTAGATTGAGAAGGGAAGCAACCAATACTAATAGCAATTGTGATATTAAAATGATAAGATTAGGGTTGTGTGTAGCGTCAGTCACATCCATGCCTCTCCCATCAGCCCCACGAGCTTTCCCAGCAGCAGACTCGCAACCAAGAGTTTAGGACAGCAGGGCGGAGCTGTGATAGGACTGCACGATATGACCTTAAATCAAAATCACGATTAATTGTACATTTTACCTCCATAATGATAAATTAACAATAATTATAGTTTTTTTTTTGACAACGGACATTGCATTTTAAAACTTTTTGTGTAATAAAAATATAAATATTCTATACAGTCTATTTCTTAACTGCTAATTAACTTGTTAGTCCTAACTTTGAACCAGCAAGTTGTGTTTCAAGCTCCTCTTTTTTTCTGCTTGTGGAGAGCTACGTGACGCATGAAACTATACTGATAGGACCAGCGAGATAAAATGTCCGTCCGAGAGTATAACAGGCACACACTCAGCTGACAATCTGCCGGTGGAGGCGCTGGAGACATTCTCGGATATACATGCCGCCGTAGACTTGTGTCTACTTGTGCAAGCGGTTTCAGGAAAGTGGATGCATGTGTCTGAGAATGCACAAAAGATCAACACCGGTACAAGCAGAGAGCAGAAAGTGTGCCTCTGTTTCCAGCTTGTCGGTCAGTGGTTAATGATTGGTTAACATTTCATTTCATTGTGCTTTCTTTTGGAGGATGGCTGCCACAAATCAACACTTGCTAGCTAATTAATTAGCCTGAGTGAAATGCTAGCTATCAGTTAACAGGAGGTAGTGGCTGTGTCTGGGTACCAAATGCAGGTGTGTGTGTGTTTGTTGGCACGCGCCCGCTTTTGGGACCCTGCACACGTGGTAGAATGTTTTTGAGGAAAAAGTAGGCCTATCAACAAAAACAAATTATTGAAATTATCGTCATGGGAAAAATAGGTTGATAGCCGTGTCAATTTTTCGATGTTGATGCATTTTCGATTAATCGTCCAGCCCTCTGCGAGATGCAAAAATCATCACAGATGGTGCAGCTTTTTTGCTGAATGTGCAAATCACACACCATACAAAATGTCAGCCTACATGTGTAATGATGTGAGGGGGCTTCATCCCCCTCACTCCTCAACCAAATACCTCTGCAGGCCCCAGTCCGCTGCCAGTAAAGACCCCATCACATCTCACCCAAGCGCACACTGACACAGAGGTCTCCTCCTGAATGAAACTGCGTGGTAGGCAGAAGGAGTGGGGGAATCGATGGACTGCGCTCCTTGACAGGAGTATGTGTGGTGGGGAGGGGGGAGATGGGTGATGGGAGATGGAGGGCGGCATGAGGCTCGAATTGATGTGAGGTCGCTGAAAATGAAGATCGTGACACGAGACAAAAGAGGGGGCGGGTCCAGGCGCGGAGAGGAGAACAGAGGGAACGGAGGCAAATTGATTTGTCTGGGGGATGGGATGAGCCAGGGGAGAGAGAAGAAGGGGTGAATAAATGGGGGAAGGGTGAAGAGAAGGGGAAAATGTATGTGGCGGAATAAATTGGAAAAGGAACATATTTGCTGGGTTGCTATAGTTTTATAACAGCCTGTATAATACCTCTATAATCTCTTAAACGCTTTCTTTAAAATCCCTCAAATCGGCTTCAGTGGTTACTTTACAGTCTCATTGATGCTCATAACTTTTTGATTTAAAGTTGTCTGTGCTTCGTTCCTTTTCCCAAGCTCAGAAATCCTCATGGTTCAGTTCTTGGAGGC
>NC_048409.1:27461952-27474555 GCF_013103735.1 Etheostoma cragini
ATGAAGTAGATTTATTTTTCTGGCATACTGATTTATGTTACAGTTGTAGAATCAACAACACAGTTCACAAACTGTAGCAGGCAATGTGCTAAAACAAATACTAAGCAATGAGCAGTATTCGTAACGTGTTGTGTGTGTCTGTAGGTATTGGCAGCTTTTGGATGCATAGTATATGAGATTGACACTTTTCCCTTCTTCTCCTCTTTCCAAATATATTCACTTTGATGCCATGCTGAATTTTTCACTTTCCCACACCCTCATCTTTACTCATATAAGGAGCGAAATGCTATGAGACCGCCTGTCGATAAAGAGAGCAGAGTGCTGCAACAAGGTTGGGCTGCTCAATTAAATGGGATTTGGAAATTTGAAATTTGGAAAACCAATCACAATCACAAAAATGTTGGGCAATATTGATATCAGTTATTTGAGATGATTGCTTATTGGTTTTCAGAAGATGATGCATTCGTTGAACATAAAAACGGTGAAAACACCTTGAACTGTGACTATTTCCTTTTAATGCTTTTCCCGTTAAACTTTCTGAATTCCCCCTCAGAACACAAGACAAACTAGGAGGTTACATGCAAAACGCAATGTGCAAAATTATTGTTTTTGTCAATTACATTGTTTTTGGGATTGTCAGGAGCTGAAATTGTAATTTGATGGGAAAAAAAAGAATCACAATTTGATCTACTTTATTTTAGCCCCTACCGATCCATTCAAAATGGCCGGATTGGCGTACTACACATGAGTTATATAGAAATATTTACCTTGCTTTTCTCTTTTTTTCATTGCTCTGTGAGTTTTCATATAAGAAGCATGCATGGCATTTATATTATGTCATCCTGAGCCTGTGCACTTCTCCATGGGTGTGCTGGAAAAGCATTAGATCTTGTGATCTCCCCGCTGTGTTTACCACATTGGGTGCATTTCAAGGTGATGTGGTTTTATCTGACTTCTGATCTAAGTGTGTGTGTGAAAGAGTGTGTAGTTCTCAAATAGTGTGGACAAATAGAGGCATTGTGCTGATGGCTTGTCAAAAGTTACACAGTTTCTCTTGTGCATCTACCTTTCTTCGCAGCAATGCAGCTCAGACTTATTTTTAATATATTTTCTCTAACCATTTTGCCATTTTTACTAGGCAAAAAATATTGCCAATGCAGTAGCAGTTAAACTGGTGTGAAGTTTATTGTTCATGTCTGCTTTGCTGAGAAGCAGCCAGAATCTCTCCTACTGCGGAGTTAAATGGTGAAAACTTGACACAACTGTCTTTTCTATATAAATTCCACTGCCACGGCGCTGTAATTTCTCAGTTTTATCTTTTAAAAGTGGGTGAAAGTTTGCAACCGACAGTTAAAAACAAACATTTAAAGTAACATTGTTTACACTTCATATAAAATGTGCTTGTGTTTGTGGTATTAATGAGGCCTGATGGGAACTGAAGTGGGACTGTGAGCCTCAGATGCTTCCTGTTCTTCTTTTGTTTCCTTGTTCCTCATGCCATCGCCGCTGCAGATGAAAAATTCAAGCCAGTTTGTTTCCGTAGGATGTCAGAAGAGAGCAGATGGAGGGATTACAGTTTGATGTTTACGCAGCAAGAGGTCAGACCTCAGCTGACATTAAAGAATCAGTAGGGTCAGGCTGAATGTCTGTGAAGGGTTGGGGAAAAATAGTAACCCGTCATTTTATTATATAATTGAATACATACATTTAATCACACATGTGTCTTTATGGGGACTCAAAGGCCAATGTGCTTTTGAAATGTCAGAAACATCAAACATCAGAAACATGCCAGTGGCAATCTTTATCAATTCATCATGTTGGTGCACTTACATTGAGTTCATTTGTATTCATTATTTATGTAACAGTACATAGATAATGTATGTGACATTTTGTATAATAAATTTACAGAATAATTAGGTCACGAGTTATTTAGAAAACTACTTACAGTATTTTTATACTATTTCATAAGCACATTTTGTAATTAAGTAGCCTAGTTTGTTATATTCAACAGTGTTACATAATATAACTTGACTGTAGGAAATCTTGTCTAATTATATCAAGTATTTTTATGATATTTTCCCAGTAGGGGTAGGGCTAGGCAAATTCCGTTGTCATTTGTAGATTCCGTGATTCCGTCCGTGTTTTCCACATCACAGAAATCATGGGGTCCTACTGGTCTCATGGTTCGATTACGATTATTCTGTCAACAATTTGATTTCACGATGCATCATGATGCGTCACTATTATTATACTGTATATTGCTACACATGGTTTTCCCCAGCAAATTCAAGCTGTCAGATATATATGAACTTGCCTTTTTATTGTATCTGCTCTTAAAAAAAGTCTGAAAAGTGTCAGAGTGACAGAAGA
The DNA here is from genome assembly GCF_013103735.1 of Etheostoma cragini. Classification (NCBI taxonomy): domain Eukaryota; kingdom Metazoa; phylum Chordata; class Actinopteri; order Perciformes; family Percidae; genus Etheostoma; species Etheostoma cragini. The sequence goes on from NC_048409.1 coordinate 27,464,323, forward strand.
CAACAGATAAAAGGCAAAAACAAACAAGCATACTATACATACATCAGTTGTCAATCTTGCTAATGGTCTGTCGCTGCATCAAAGCTCAATCGTCCAAGTCCCGCAGTGATTCATTTCAATGCCCCTATTTCCCACTCACTCTTACTACTGCATCTCTGAAAGCTACAACCTTTTCAGTTTTCAGTGGTCACATGATTGGTCTAGCAGAGAGTAAAGTATGAGATTTAGTGCCAAGCGTGTAATGTTTTAGTTTTCTCATATCTAATTTGACATCCCTGATTTACCACTATTACCGTGCTGTTGTAAGGAGACAGTAATTCACAAACAAACTGCAAACATGTTTATCGGCAGAGCGTTGGCCGTTCCGGGTAGATCATGTGCCGATGTCACCTTGTGTCAGACACAGCAACACATGTTTAACACCACTGGCCTCGCAGCCACACAAGAATGTGAGGAATGCAGACTAAGAGGGGTCAGATGAGATTCATAGGTAGCCTTGTTACTCTCTCTTTTAACTTTTGGGTGGCTGGTACCAGGCAGTAGTCACATACAGGACCAGAGACCAAGGGACTAGGTGGAAGGAGAGACTCTAGAAGGCATAGCTCTCTTTCACTCATTTGTCCTTTTTATAAATATGTTAACCCCTACTGACTCTTAAACAGATTACAGAATGCAACAAATACTGTATAACAGTTTTTCAAAGCCTCAGTCAGTCTTGAAAGCAAAGCTTTTATTTCTTTAGAATTCAGACAGGATAAGGATAAGATTGTTAATATTTGTTATATTGTTAAATTTTTACATAATTACTACCCTTATAGTCCATTTTCTTCATACATACTTACTTCAATACCTTTTAGGCACTGAACTCATCATTCGATACCAAATTTCAATACCTTACGAGTAAATCTCATCAGTGGCTGTGAACCAATAAGCATGCAGCATGCGTCTACCAAGATCTAATAATGCTGCTGGTTGGCTTTCTATGGTATGGAACATTTTTGAATGATACCCAGCCTTACTTATAATTAAACAATTTGTCTAGCAGTTCTCAGGTTTTCTTACTTTTCTTGTAAACGACTTGTAGAACAGTATGAAGGAACATATTACATGTAATTAAACGCAATGGGACAATGGTGGTTGACCACTCTCTATTTTTCTCTCTCTCTCTCTCCTCAGCATACCTCCCTGTCGGGCAGCCGCTCGGAGAAGGGTACTGGCTGGTCGAGCCGCTCGCTTGGTGCCCGATGTCGTAACTCCATCGCCTTGTGTTCCGATGAGCAGCCACACATCGGAAACTACCGGCTCCTCAAAACCATCGGCAAGGGAAACTTTGCCAAGGTCAAGCTGGCCCGACACATACTGACTGGCAGAGAGGTGAGTTTTAAAGAATGGGGAAGATAGGAGTACTGCAAAAAGTAAAGCCATGCATGCTGGGATTGATGAGGCTGAAGAAACTGGTAACAACCGGGGTTTGGGAGCCAGAAAAAAACCAGGTGCCCACAGATAGTTTTGAAAAGGGCTTTTCTATCAAGATCAGAGCACCTTTTGTTAGCTTTTACAGCCAGCCAAACCTGTCTAGTCCCACAGCATAGTCAAACTCTTTGAAGAGAGATATCCATGTTTTCTCTTTTGTGGCTATATGGCCGTGTTTTAACGCAGTGTAGTCTTCTCGTGAACCTGACCTACGTTAGTTGTGTTAATAACTCCATCAGACACACTAGAAACTGTATTGCGGTGGTTTGACACAGTCTTTGACCGGGTCACCACATGTTGTTAAGCCTCTTATGAAGCTTTGTTGGTTTGTTTAGTGGATTTCAGCGTCTGTGTTCTTTACATGTTGTAAAACACTGTTTATCCTCTCTATAGCGTGATTTGATTTGCTATGCAGTTTTTTTAGCTTAATTTACCTTAACTGAACAGCTTCAGTGTCATTGGAATGGTTTTATGGCTTTTTTTGTTTTGTTTTATGGTGGTTGTGTCGCTCCCCCCTAGCAGCTAGCAGAAAAACCACCCTTGCAGCTTTCGGCCGGCGAGGCGCCGGACTCAGATCTCGCGATGTAACAAATTGCTTCACGGCACAGCACACATACGCCTATTCAGGAACAGGCTAACAATGTAGCGATGGAATTTTTCACACTATCATCATGGCCGAAGTAGCTCGGTCCGTAGGGAGTGGCAGTAGCTCAGTCCGTAGGGAGTGGCAGTAGCTCAGTCCGTAGGGAGTGGCAGTAGCTCAGTCCGTAGGGAGTGGCAGTAGCTCGGTCCATAGGGAGTGGCAGTAGCTCGGTCCTTAAAGAGTTGGGAACCAGAGAGTCGCTGAGTCAAGTCCACATATGGACCAAAATATGGTGGTGGACTGGTAGCTGGAGAGGGGACACTTCATCTCCTGGGCACTGCCAATGTGCTCTTGAGCAAGGCACCGAACCCCCGCCTGCTCGGGGCACATTTCCATGGGCAGCCCCCCCCCTCACTCTGACATCTTTCCATTTAGTGCATGCGTGTGTAATTTGTTGTTAGTTTAATAATAAAAAGAGTCAACCTTGTCCTTATTCCAGCGTCTCAGTTGTGAAGATTTGCTGCTGCTCTTTGTCTTAATTTCTAGTAAATGTAATATGTTGGTTTGTTGATTGGACAAATCATGACAAATGAGAAATCAGCTTGGGTTATGGGAATTTTTTAACAGGCATCTTTTTGAATTTTCTGACCTTTTGCAAACCAATTGATTAATCGAGAAAATTATCAGCTGATGAGTTGATACTAAAATTAAACATGCTGTAGTAGTTGCTTCAACATACCGTAAATAAACTCAAGCAGAAAAAATGTAAACCTTAAAGGCATTCCAGTGCAATAGCCCAGGAATTAATACTACCTTTCAGAATCTTTTAGTATTGGATTGTGTGTCAAATATGTCTTCTTTGTTAGATTGTTTTTGTTCATTTATTTTTCTAATATTTCCCCTTAGGTTGCAATAAAGATCATTGATAAAACACAACTCAACCCAACCAGCCTACAGAAGGTAAGTTGCATGTAGACTTTGTGTGTAAAGATGAATCAATGAGAGAATCATAAAACACGCTCACAGATGTTTTTGGTTCTTCGGCTGGCTTTTAAAGTTATTACCTAACATGCTGTCTTAGATAGCAGTTGGCCAAAATAGCTGTTAGCTAAACAGTTGTTAGCTCTCTGTTATTCAGTGGTGCGCCAGCCAGCCAGCCTGGTCAGCACTTAACTCCATGCTAAGGACTCTAACGGCAGTTTACTAAACCGTTGGGCAACAGACCCAGGCACCCGAGTCAGAACAGCGGCCATTCGCAGCATTACATCTCCGTTAGCGTTACCGGTGTTGCCCACCCCCCCTTTGCTTTTAGCCGTCTTTACACTTAGGTAAATTTACCAGACTAAAGGGGAATAAGGCACCAAAAGGACTAATACTAATAGTAATCAAAAAATGTGGTAGTGCTGGATCTGGACGGGAAGGACACTTATATACTGGTTTCTGCCGGGTCTGACGTGATGTTACTGCTGGACATCTACCGGTTTTGAAGGGAAATAAATTTGATGTGTTTTTCATCTGCTGCACTTAGTTTCCTTGTCTGACGACTGCATCTACGATCCTCAACGTTACCCGACCTATAAGAATTGATGCTGGTTTGAAGGCAAAGGGTAGTACCACTAAATATTAATGCAATTGTGATTTAGATTTATCTTCTGTAGGCTCACTTTGCATATTGTAAATTGATAAAAATATACAATCATTATTTATAGTTTCTAAAGCATTCTTAGTTTATAGCCTTTTTTTGCACCTGCCTTAGACTTTTGCAGTGGACTGTATATATGTGTACATGGATATGTATCTCTCAGATGACCCTTGTGTGCAGCAGTTGTCTGACTGTTGACCTTTTGGTTGTTATTCCACAGTGTTACTGAAGCTGTTACTGGTTGAATTTGTTATATGTTGAGACAACAGACCTGCTTGTGTACAGAGAAAATGCCTCTTTTCAACTTAAGCTGTTGCACTGCTGTGTGATTAAAAAGCGTGTCTGTCCAGTTTTATGGGGGATTTGGTTTCTTTTGTACAATTAATATAGTTTCCTGGAGACATTTCAATAAGCCGGTGAAGCTTGGAGTTCTGCTTTGTGTCAGCATGACATAACCAACATTTGTCCACACAGTCCACTGGAACTAACTAGGTTAAATACTTGGGCTAATGTACGTCACTGGATGCTTGTCTAGGGCCAAGTATTAACTAGCTACATGTGTTGCACTCATAGCTCTAATGAGATTAGGTTCTCTCCTGTCTGGACTTGGCCTGTTGCCGCTATTTGTGCGTATGTGTATGTGTGTGTGACATGCATGTGTTAATTGAGAGTGATCTAATGAAACAGCATTGATTGAGAAACAAAGCCTCAGGGCTGCATTATGTTTTTAAGCAGTTGTGGTGTTTTCTCATCTGGATTTGTTGGTGGAATATTACTTGTAATAATGAAACATTTGTCGGCTGTCTGTAATAAACGTTTCATTAGACAGGTATTAAGATTTTGACTCCATGTTGGTATATTTCATGCTATGGATGCAGGTTAACTTCTAAAACATTTATGATTGATCATTAAAAAAACAAAAACAATATTGGCACCAGTGTGTTTAGTCTTGCAGCATCTAACCTTAATTACCACTATTGATTAATGTGGTAATTATTTCTTTCAATTGATTAATTGTTTTGCCTATAAAATGTTGGAAAATAGTAAAAGTAGCTCTTCAAAATACAATAGTCTTCTCTTCAGATCTACAGTTTTTCTTTTTTGATTTTAAAAACCAACATTCCATAATCAAGATAGGTTTACAGTTTACAATGATAAAAGCCTAACATACTTGCGTATGAAGAAGCTGTTACCTGCAAATGTTTAGAACTGACTACAACAGTTAAAGGTCTCATGGCATGAATTTTTTTTTTTTTTTAAACATATGCGTTTCCCCAGCCTGCCTGTGATCCCCAGTTGCTAGAAATGGCAATAGGTGTAAACTGAGCCCCGGGTATCCTGCTCTGCCTTTGAGAAAAGCTCAGATGGGCCGAACTGGAATCTTGCTCCTTATGAGGTCATAAGGAGCAAGTTACCTCCCCTTTCTCTGCTTTGCCCGCCCAGATAATTCGGCCCACCCATGAGAAAAAGAGAGACATCATGGCTTTCAAATAAGCAAAGTGGCAGTCGGTCAAGGCCACACCCCCAGCCTCAACCTTGCCCCGTAATGTTTTTTTGTCATTTAGAGATAGTTTCAACCTTGTGTGTGTGTGTGTGTGTGTTGTGTAATGGGTTCTGTTCCCACAGTTCCCACAAGTCACTCTTTGTTCAGCGGCCACTCCGATGACCAAACTGTGGCCTTGTCTGATCATTATTGTTCTTTATCAACACCTTCACTAAAACAAATAATACTCTCCGTTGCATCATCATGATCAATACTGCATCACAGCTAGCCTATTGATGAATACTCAGCTGATTATCTAACCAGTTTAGGCTGGGTTTTGACTCTATTGATAAGACAGAGTTGGGTTATTGGGTGTAATTTCTCATATTCTGCTGGTGAAATCTCATTCCTTTTAGTTTTTGGTTTTGTAATTCTAATCAAACTTTTATTCTCCAGTCAAGAGAGTTGGGGTCAGTGACTTTTCAAATAAACTTTGTGTCTCTGCAGTCTACACATTTTGAAGAGTATTAGAGTTTCCAGTTCCTTGCGGGAGTCATCCCAAAAGGATTAATAAAGAGAAGTCTAAATCTATTAATATATCTGTTATGGTTGTGTGTGTGTGTGCGTGTGTGTGGCAGAGTGATAGCGGTCTAGTACTACATAGCGCAGCACTGCCAGTTGTGTCCTGTCAGCGTTATTGCTGAATATGTGTTGTATAGAACATGCTGCATGCTGCCAGGTGACACTGTCTCTCTCTTTGTTTGTCCTCTCTCTCTCACGGCCTCTCTCTTTTTTCCAAAATGTGTTATATAGTATTCACAGTTGGGTTGAAATAGAAGCACAGCAGCTTCAGTCCACTCTAATTCTTTGCTCTCTTTCTCTTCAAACTCTGTTACACGTCAGTCTATATTCTACCATCTTCTTCTCTGTAATGTCATTTTAAACTCAATTTCTCTCGCCCTCTCCCCTCCCCTGTTCTAATCACTCACTACACTGTGGCTCCTAAAACCATTTCAGTGATGTAGGAACTGTGAGGTTTTAGTGTTTTGATTTTTTTTTCCTCCTATTTCTATTGTACAGCCAGTACTGCCAAAGTGCCACTGTACAAACTCCCTGCTTCACCCACGCAATCTGTTGTTGATGTAATGTAATATACACCACACGCTTGATCAAATCATGAAGTAGAGTCTTCGTCACAGGTTTCATCAAAATCATTCAAAACTAAATTTGCCAAAATTGTAAACGGTACTTGTAAACACGTTAATTAAGTGTAGGTAGATTGGAAAACCAAGTATTGGCTTCTGTTTTTGGCCGAACCTACTAAAGAGCATTCAGTCGAGTCCACGTGTGTAGGCCTGCACGATTAATCGTTATAAAATCGCAATCTCCATTCACCCTGTTCATGATTTAATTTCTTTTAATGACTTTGATTCTTATTTAATTTTACGTGCTGACTGCATCACAAACGCTACTACTTTCTTCTGTCAGTTTTAAACAGGCTTTAAAAATAGGTTTTAAAGCGCTGCAATGTTCTCCCTTTTCTTTTTTGAAGCCTTTATAGTTACAGGCTTGTGGTGATGTGCAATGAGCTATAGGTGCCAAGAAAAAATATGTTTGGTACTGCCAATTTGTGTGAATTTGTCATGGTTCAAGTTTGCAATACACATTACACTTTGTGAGAAAAAAAGTGTGGCAGAGAATCGTCATATCAATTCTAAGCTAAAGAATTTTGATTAATATTTTTCCCCGAATCATGCAGGCCTGTATGTCTGCCAATGCTGAGCAATTTTCCAAATTGTAAAGCTGCACTCTCTGTAAATGGTTTCTTGTTTACATTCTGCCTTTGGGTGTTCGTTGTCTTAAACAAGAGTATAAAAATCCATTTGCAATGGTCTTTATAAGCAGCGTTGGAAATCCTGATGTCAGATTGTCCTATTCACACCTGAACGCACCTGACAATAGAAAGTGCATTAGAACTTTTTTTTTGTTTGTTTACTGAATTGCAATTTAATCTTTTTGGGAATACCTTACTTAAAATATGCTGTTGTCCTGTTTCATTTCTTAAAACTTTTACAGCTGTAATAGACAACATTCTTTACTATGCACTTTTCTTTGCCGTGTGTGTTGTTGGATAATCTGCCAGACTATGGAGGGCCCCATCAAAAGGCCGGTGCTACTTTGAGAACAGGAGGATTTTGTGGGCCGCCATCCAATGTTGTGTATGTGCACAAAAGTAAAGCGTATGTGTGTGCATGCGGGACAATGTTTGGGCCAGCATCTAATGCTGGGAAGTGTGTTTTTGTCCCTTGCTCAGGCCCCCTCAGCCAGGAGCTGAATTCCAGACAGGCAAACAAAAGGAATGGTTGGGAGGGGTGGGGGTGCTGTTATTGAGGCCTTGGCACAGGAGCAAGGACCCTGAGAAAGACAAGATATAGAGCAGAACCAAAAAGAAGTGTGTGTGTGTGTGTGTGTGTGTTTGTGTGTAAGTGTGTGTGTGTACATTTATGTTAACGGGCCGATGGACTCACAGCTCAACACAATCTCTGCTCTGCCTTTGTATGGACGTGTAATGCCATTATCGGCATTGCTATTGTATGCAGCATATTGTCCCTGTGTGGGTGTCTGTGCGTAATCATCTTGTTGCTGCTGTATGCATTGTTGTTATTGTGCCAGTGTGTAAAGTGAATAATTAGACAATAAAGGGACAAGAGGGCGGACAGAGCCAAAGCAGAAGGTTTCCACACAAGCTCATCTTCAAAGCAACAGTAAATAGAACAGCAGAAGAAGAGAAGTATGATGCCCTGCCTTGGTCTTTTGTTTGTGTGCTCTCACCCTCACCTTACTATATCTTGCTCAGCAAACTTACTTAAACTATATTTCATTTTCCTTATTAAAGCTGAGTCAAGGCTTCTTGTGATCTGGGTCAAACAGCCAGCTAAATGAGGTCTGAATTAATCTCCAGCTACTCTTCATTAACGGTTCAGCTCCTCTTATCGACCAGCCTGGGAGCTCTTATTACTGCTGTACATTAAAGGAATGGAGGTATCCGGTGTGGGGGTGTTCTTATGGTGGGTGTTTTATTGGGATAATGTAAAAGGGCTGCTCTCCCAGCAACAGGCAACAAAGGGAGAATCCAGGTCAAAAATCTATTCAAATGTTCCCCAGCGACAATAAAAAAGCAAGAAGGCGAGTCCTTGAGTAATGTTGCTCATTAGAGTGCCCCTAAACATTCGGCAGGAAACTGACAGTTTGGGTCATGACTGTTTGCCTTTATCCTTAAGTGAGGAAATCAAAATGTACAGAAGGTGCTCATAGACTGTAGAAATTCCCTCTTATCTGGGTTTAGATACACATGTCTGAAATGTCTCAGGCAGAAGTAGAGAAGTAGCCCGTTTCATGATTTGGTCATAAACAACAGAGTCTCTTGCTGTTACTTGAATGTGTCTGGCGATTTCATTATGAGCCCTTACTGATAGGAGTTCCCAAATCTGGTCATCTCTACAGTTAAGGCTGTTTTATGCTTCTGCGGACGCTCCGCCTATGTAAGCGGCCCGATGGTTTATACCTGTGTGCTGGTGTGTGCGTAGAGCTGTGTCTGTGTGGGGAGTTTGTGGTAGAGCGAGGGCAAAGTGAGAGAGTGACGGCGATTTAGCTTTGGAGCGAGTAGAGACTCTAGAGTCCTAGTGAGAGAAACAAAGTGTCTCCACTGTGCTTTCTGACCATCTGTAGCAGGAAAAGTTACCTCATTCCATGTCGTTTATAGAGGAAGAGAACCAGAAAATGAGTTGGGGTATATGCAGCGGTACCAAGCCCCGGCCAAGCAATGTGCGTCGCTGCAACGTGTAGTTACATTTTTTGACAGGTGCACGTCAGGCTAAGGCGTAGGGTCCTTCAAAGGTTGTTGTCTTCACACACAGTACCTACTTAAACAGCAACTGTGTAGATTTTAAAAATATAATAAAATAGGCTTAACAGCTATACTTCAGACATATACATTGCCGTCATTGTGTAAATAACTCTTCTTTTCACCCTTGATGTCTGTTTTCTTGCGGCTTTGTGCCGGCCGCATGATAGAAACGTCATCAACACGTTGACTTGCTCGCTGTGAATTCTCTGGACAGTGACCTGCTCTCCTCACGTTGGCTCAATTGAACATTCCTTGGACTTTACACTAGAAAGCTGTCAGGGTAATGGCTATCTAATGTCCGGTCCAACTTATTCAGACATTGCGTTCTGACGTGGAGCTTCTCCAGGTAATGGCTAAATAAGTTCAGGGTTGTAGTGCGTGTGTGAATTTCCAGAACCTGTTTAGTCATACCAGAACCAGACACAACGTAGCTACATTGCCAACCTTTTCTAAAAAGGAACCTTCAAAGGAACACCACGGATGATGAGTGTTTTGTCCAAGTGGACCTGCTTTGATTGACCAGTTCCTTGCTGAAGAGAACCATGCCAGTAGTTTAAATGAAGAGAACTTGTACCTTGAAGCCTAGTCTAGTCAGTCTAGCCTGGTTTCATTCAGAGGGGACACACACACACACACACACACACACACACACACACACACACACACACACACACACACACACACAGACAGAGGGTTATTCACAAGAGGCACTCTGACGTGGGAGTAGAGAGAGGCCTGTGTGTTCATTTGTCCCTCTCATTCTCCCGTTCTTCTCCCTCTCTTCCTCCTTAGTGTCTCCGGTGTCCTGATAGGCTGTGGCTGATAGGAGGAAGGGTAGACAACTGCAGTGTTTTAGACTGTGTTGTGCGGTTGAGATGTGACATTGCTGGCTATTTAAATATGTCAGCTAGACAAGCATTTTCTATTTTCAATTCCTCATTTCTCAATTTCAACATCACCCTGCACGCTCTCTCTCTCTCTCTCGCGTGCTCTCGCTCTCTCGTTATGTGTTTACGTGAGTGTACTTGAAAAAAGGAAAAATACAGATAAACAGCCTGGAGAAACAAGTCAAAGGTCGACAGACTGGCAGACCAGACACATGAATCAAACCCACGCAGCACTACTCTTAAAGTGAGACGGGGGGG
>NC_048409.1:27474655-27476323 GCF_013103735.1 Etheostoma cragini
AAAATCTGACATTCTTTGCTTTTACCAAGGAATATTTTTAATCTGCAAAATGTATGTTAAAGTGTAATAAGAAAGCAAATTACTACCCCACAGCACAACATTAGAGCAGTTTGAGCTAAGGATTGATTGACGTGTTCAAATCAATACCAGTGACTCAACAATTTCCTGGCCAGCTGCTGAGGTTTCTGCTTCTCAAGTCTCTTTTCAGCCACACTCTGTTTTTCAGGAGAGGATTAGCCAAAATTTCTTCTTAAAGCTCAAATGAACAGCTGATGCTCCATGCACTTAATTCAATTGGGCACACACTCCCAGCGGACCTGTGGGGGTGTTTATACAATGCCGTTTCCCATTTTAAGAGCATTGAGTAGGAAAAAAACTGAGAATAAGAAGAATAGTAAACTAATGTGGACAACACAATTACCAAATGGAGATTATTCCCTGTGGTTCATATGTGTGAATGTTTCTCTGAAGCTAAGATAGGTGAAAGGTGCTCATAAAACATTGTGTGTGTGTGGTTGTGTGTGGAGGTGTGTGTGTGTGTGTGTGTGTGTGTGTGTGTGTGTGTGTGTGTGTGTGAGAATTAAACTGGTCTTTTTTCTGGGTCTTTTGAATACCAGGAATCTGTCTCAGGTGATATATGTGAAGACATGCACACACAGGCATACACACGTCGTCTCGGGCAAAAAAGTAAAGTTATGTCATCGTGAAGGTGTTGTGTTACTTCACTGCAAGTAAGCACATTCCTTTAGCATGTGGCACGAAGGAAATTCAAATTTTGTTTCAAAAGAAGATTGATAACCAAAGGATAGAGGAAGAAAAACATATTGTCTCTGCTTCTGCTATCTTTGACTGGTCCCACACTGCAGCTGCCATGTCTCCAATGCTTATTACATTAATAATGACATTAATGAATATGAAGCAGGGTGTATACTAGTCAGTACTTAGTCAGCCCTTCCTTAATGAGTAGGATAGACAGATAAAAACATCCGTCTGTTAATCAAATATCAACCACTTCTTTCCTGGGTACTGAACTCTTCTGCACTGTTTTGCTAATCTTTTTTTGTACTTTTTGAATATTTAACAAAATAACATTCTGTAGTGGTCTGTGTTATTTTTTTTAAATCTAATGTTTTGGTTTGGTGTAGTCTGTCTTTCATTGTTCTGTGTTATATAATGTCATTTATTTCTACTTTACTCATTCATTTATATTTTGCCTGTGTGTGTTAAGCACTTTGTAACTGTTTAAAAAAAGCACTAAGCACTCAAGGTTGCTTTACAGACAATAAAAGACAGATACGGGGAACAGAAAAGTGTAAGCAGTTATAACAAAACAAACAAAAACAATACAAAACAAATGACAGGAACATGCACTAAATACCTACTCAGTCACTGATGCTGCAAGCAAGTGTCAGTCTTTATAATGTCTCCCTCTGTCTTTAATGTGAGGACTTCAACTTGCTTCACACGGCAGCTCTTAAGTTGGTCTTTTTGGATCAACAAAAATTATTATATTTGTTTGTCGTTTTGTCACTGATTTAAGGTCATTGATCAATCACCTTATCCATCTTATAATCACCGTGAGTTGGTTGATTCTCCGATAGCATACAAATAGGAAAGTGTAACCATAAGAACATGAAAGATGGGGATTGTATCGTATTGTATATGGGG
>NC_048409.1:27476423-27477398 GCF_013103735.1 Etheostoma cragini
CCCTCCAGGGTCCAAATGTCTCACTTTGACACTAATAACCAAACCAGTACAGTTAATGACGGATAAATGGCTACAAGCCATTAATGTTTGCTGACCCTCATTAACAGGTGTGCAGTTAGTTGGCAAAATCCCCAAACAAATCTGTCAGCTTTAAAACAAGTTTCAAGGGTTTTCTTCAAACTGACTTGATATTCAACTTCAACTTGATATTCCCCCTTGTATTTCATGTAATTTCTCAGATTTTTAATCATTTCTGTGGTAAAATGATGCTGTGTTTTTCTTCTTTTTTACTGTATGTGTTCTGGTGTTAAAAACAGTGTGTTCCACTGTGAGGATTCTAGCATGGCACTTTCCCCCTGTAATCTTTTAAAGTACACAGACGAATACATTACTGTAATTAGACAGAGGGAGAGAAGCATCAGAGTGGCAGGATGAGGCAGCAGTCTGGAGCTCAGTGATGGATAAGGTGTGGGGGCAGAGGGAGAGCACACCCAGGGGAGGGGGGCCCCGCTGTCAGCCTAGCACCAGTGAGACGCTCCCTTGGGTGTCCCAGGTCTTGATGTGGTCGAAAAGATATGTGAGGGGAACAGTGGTGCTATACACCAGCTGTGGATTGAATGAATTAGCTAAAGAACAATTCAGTCGATGATTAAATGAGGAATAATTCATATGTAGATGTGAGTAGGCCGACCTTCTTTTCCAAAAAAGTCAAAAACAAAGAAAAGAGCATTTACTTTTAGGGCCCTGTCTTGCACCCGGCAAGCCCGATGCAAGTGTCTTTGCTAGTTAAAGACCAACACAGTTGTTAAGTTCCCGTCCAGCGCCCACGTCGTTAGAATAGCAAATGCAAGTCCTGTGCCCTTCTTTGCGCCCAAGGGTGTGCTGGTCTTACAGGGAGGTGTGTTCAGGTGCATTCTTGGCTTATTGCTATCTTGCGGCAGCAGAAAGTGATGGTGCCATTGACCAACAGAAACC
>NC_048409.1:27477518-27486434 GCF_013103735.1 Etheostoma cragini
CACACACACACACACACACATATACACATACACACACATACACACACACTCAGGGAAGCACGGCAGCACACACACATGCAAAAGATTACAGATGCAAATTGGCCAACTTAATAGCAATACGCCAAGGTATAAACGCGCCTGGCTTTTAAAGGGAATGGGTGACCTCTGATTGGTTTATTGCATGTTACGCCCAAAACACACCTATGAATTAACAAAGATACTAAGTACATCTCTTTTGAACCATAAACCCGGTGCACAGACCCTTCTTTGGACACGCCCTAAACGCACATGCACCATGCGTTCACTCCGTGCGCTCAGATTGTTAAAATATGACCCTCAGACTCAGATGTGTTTTTCATTTTCAAAAGTACATTTAGTATTATTTGTTGTCTCCATATATAGATTGTAACTATGCATTCAGCATATTGTATACGTTTTACGGTTCTTATGTGTAAATAAATTACATAAATAACATACAATATTAAACACCTTCTACTGTACATACTGATTTTTATGGAATTAATGCGTCTTTAACTTAACCATTTAAATTATTATGAATTTTTCAGCATGGATCAACATCTTAATGTTTCAAGATAATGCTGCAATAATTATATATATATATACATTTTTTTATTTTGTCCATATTGCCCGCTCTTAAACTGAAGTTAGTTACACATCACAAAAATAACACGCGCAACTTTTTTAATTGAAGCCATGCAGCAGTTTAAATTGTCATTTTTCTTTTACTATCATGATCATTTAGTTTTTTGTAATTTCAAATATTTTAAGCAATTTCAATGTGAATGTAGACCTTTGTGTTGTCTTCTAATTGAGACAAAAGAAAAAGGGTGTCTGATTGTTCACTTTCTCCTTTTTTCCCAGCTGTTTCGAGAGGTACGCATCATGAAAACTCTGAACCATCCCAACATAGGTGAGTTACTCTCCAGATTATTATCTTGTGTGTGTTTCCATGCTGGCCTTTGTGTTAACGCCTCATCTTTCGTGTGTTACAGTGAAGCTGTTTGAGGTGATTGAGACTGAGAAGACTCTCTACCTGATCATGGAGTACGCAAGCGGAGGTGAGTGACATCCGCACCACCACCATCATGGCCAACTATTGGATGGTGCCAGTTAGATTGCTTTCTTTGACTGAGATATACAGTACAACCCATGAACTCATTAATATAGGGTGTAAAAGATTTAGTCCCTTCCCGTTTCCCTCCATTTTCATTATTGAAATGTATTTCTCTGTGAAAAAGGCAAATCCCTTTTCTTTATGGTTTTCTCTGCTTCCCTTTGTTGTGCTCCTCTTTTCATTGTGCTCTTTAACAGTGTTCCACTGTTTCCCATGCACGTTTCTATTTTTGCAGTATTCTGTTGTTTTTTCCTTTCTTCTTGTGATCCTTTAATCTCTCTCTGCTGCCCTTTCTGGATGTTGTGTGATCTCTTACTTCCCATGCCTAATAAGGAGCCCGCAGCTCACCAGCTGACATGCTTCTCAGTTCAACTCAACTGTACCCCATTTTTGACTTTTTAGGATCTCTAAGGTCAAATGGTTGGCTGGAGTACACGTACACACACACACACACATAAACACACACACACACACACACACACACACACACACACACACAAACACAAAATATATATGGAGACCTGCACACTAACAGTGAGTTTCTAGAATATAAATGCAACATGAAGTTTGTAAATCAGGATTGATTTTAATGTATCATGTTAAACTATAACAGAAGGTATTACCTCATAAACATATCCATATGCCCTTACTCATTTCACATGTAAGCCACCTACACATGATCCGCCGTCAAACTGGTCTGTGCTGGCTGTTTTATTGTTTTCCTATGCGAAGAGCGGTTGAGACAACTCGAAGGAAGCTCGGTCTTTGGTGCGGTGCACCGCTCGGAATTGCCACCTAGCGCTGTGCTCAAGAATCAAACTATTTTAACTTTGAGATTATTGCCAACGACCTTGCAAAGTGCAACAAAGAAAGGAGGTTACCAGAAGCAATGATGACGTGCACTGTATATGCTTACCGTGCATTGTGTCTGAAGTGCCTGCATTATGCTCTGTGCCCTACCTCACATTCTTTTCATGTGTAGGCAGATTTATTCCAGGTTTTAACCCTTTACGGCATTGCTACATTTGTGCAAGCTTGGCGCAGAGATTTTATAACACTTAAACACACATCAACACATACTGAGGGAATAAACATTCTTAATTTGCATATATCTTTTGCAAGTGTTGTTGCATGAGCCTGAGGGAGCTATTAAGCTATTAAGAAAGACAACCTAAGTGCTGGTAGGGTTGCACAATATTGACAAAAAATATATAAATAAAGATAACCGGACACAACTTTTCTTTCTCTTCTCCAATTCGTTCCGTTTTGTTGTCTCTATTTCTTCACTTGCACTGTCACTCTGTTGAAATACTGAATGCACACACACATCACGTGGTACGCTCTATAGGGTTTGTCACGTAGTCGACCTGTGTGATGAAATGTACAAACATGTGCAAGTTGCACAGTAACTGGCCAATGAAACAAGATCATTACAGCCTTTCAAACGGGCTCTAAATCAAACACAACTAAGCCACACACCAGCGGGCGGGACGCAGTGCTCCACAAAATTAACAAAATGATGCATACTTATTGCGATACTGAGTCAATCTGTCTTGCACCCCTAGTTGCTGGTGACAGTTCCATGTAACTATTATACTATATATTAGTAACTTCCATGCTTGCCTGAACTACAGTAATGCTTTGTTTTTTTACACTCCAGGTGAAGTGTTTGACTACCTCGTGGCTCATGGCAGAATGAAGGAGAAAGAGGCCAGAGCCAAGTTCAGACAGGTCAGTTAAGCGTCATACCTTACCTCAATTGTCTGTCTGTCTGTCTTTCTATCTGTCTGTCCGCCCCTACAAAAATAATAGCTGCCGTTATGTCCCTGGTCAGATGTTGACATTTGACAGCCAGCTATTCCTTGTGGTAAGAAAACTGAGCATAACAAATAAAAAAAGTCTGGACTGATTTAAGAGAAGAGGAGGGGACATGTTGTATTAACTCATCTTGTCAACGTTACAAGAGCTGAAATTGGAGCTACTTCAGAGTCCGAGTTGATGTGACTTGTTGTTTTTATACCTTGCTTTGCTTGTAACTGGGCAGTGTAAACCTGAAGCTGACCAATGCAGGAATAAAGAAATGCAGTACAGTTTTTCCACTGTGGTTCGGACCAAATAAAAGAAACAGTAGGTGTGATCACACACACAGAAAGTTAGTTTCTGCTTTTTGTTGCTGATGTTGAGTTATATTGTTGGTGAAGGAAGGCGTGTGAATGTGTGACTTGAGCTCCTAGTTTAGCTTCCATTTACGTGTTAAGTACAAACATTATGTGCAATTATTATCATAATATTGTCTTCTTTTTCTCTCCTCAGATTGTCTCAGCGGTGCACTACTGTCATCTGAAAAACATTGTTCACAGAGACTTGAAGGTGATTACACAGTGTTACAAGAAAAAAATGAAAAGGATTTCACAAGCTTCAAATAAGCAGATATCTGTGAAAGTCTCTGTCTCAATCATTACCACATTACACAGACTGCATTCACTCAGCTTTTCACTAACAATACTTGATTATAAATATTTTTCTGTTTCACGGTCTATGTTGTTTCGTGCAGGCGGAGAACCTGCTACTAGACGCCGACTCCAACATCAAAATAGCCGACTTTGGCTTCAGTAACGAGTTCATTGCGGGCAGTAAGCTGGACACGTTCTGCGGCTCCCCGCCCTATGCTGCCCCGGAGCTCTTCCAGGGGAAGAAGTACGACGGTCCAGAGGTGGACATCTGGAGCCTGGGTGTCATCTTGTACACACTGGTCAGTGGGTCCTTGCCCTTTGACGGACAGAACCTAAAGGTGGGTAACGTGGAGGCTGTTTATGTCCAGTATGAAGTCATTTAAGCAGACAGAAATCTGGCGTACTGCAGTTAGAACATGGGATGCAGTGCGCAAGAACAACGTGTGCTTTGTTGTTTTTCTTCACTTATTATTGGTATTATGTAGAAGAAAAAGAATGTACCATAGATACATTATTCTGGGTTCATTTTAGATACAATCACATGTCAATGCACTTTGCTTTTGAAGGCCAGAACACTGGGCGGTGTAAAATGCCAGATGCCTGTTAGAACTGCATGCTAGGGGGGCCTAGACAGCTCAGTTAGTAGATCAGGCACCCATATATAGAGGTTTACTCCTCGATGCAGCGGGCCTGGGTTATATAGATTATAGATCTAATGTCCCTCTAGCAGAAATTAATTGTGTTTATCTATGTGTTTTTCGTTCAGGAGCTGCGGGAGCGTGTTTTGAGGGGGAAATATCGTGTGCCCTTCTACATGTCTACAGACTGCGAGGGAATCTTGCGCCGTTTCCTGGTCCTCAACCCTGCCAAGCGCTGCTCGCTGGACGTGAGAAGACAAAATACACACAGCAAGTTCAGATTCACCACATTAGTGTCTAAATATTGAGCTCTCCTTTTCTTTCCTCACCAGCAAATAATGAAAGATAAGTGGATAAATATCGGCTATGATGGCGAGGATCTGAAGCCCCACACAGAGCCTGTGGAGGACTTAAACAATGCCAGCCGCATTGGTGAGAAACACATTGATTAATTTGCCTAATCATTGATCGCACAATTGCCTGGTGTTGAGTTGGTTTGCGTGGCAGGTCACGTTAACCGTAAACAAAAATATTCAGTGAGGGTAAGCTGGGAACATCTGGCTGAGGCCCCTGTCCACAGAGTCTTCAAGTGCCATTCCAGGACGTTTTTTTTTTTTTGTATTTTTTGGGAGGTTGGGGTCATGGAATCTGATTGGGTCATGTTCAAAGCCTCCAGTACAGAAGTGTCTGTCTGTATTTGTGGCCGCAAAGTCATCCGTGCCTCTCATGATGAGAAATTCGAGAAGTCCTGATGCTCAACCTCCCAGGGAAAGCTGATGGCAGAGATCTCTAATTGCATCACTCAAAGCTTCTTCTACATGAATGTCCGATGGGATGTCCAAATATAGAATCATAAAAGCTTAAGACAACCTAAATAGTGCTCCACACATTTTCTGCTAGCACTGAAGGTTCACACCAAGCAGACCATTCAGGTCAAACCTTTCATAATTGTATAGGTCAACCTGCATGATTCCTGTGTAGCTTGTCACTTGCTGTGGATCTTTATTGACAGTGTTTGTAATTTCGTTTGTCTCATTCCAGATGTGATGGTTGGGATGGGCTTCACCAGAGATGAGATCAGAGATTCACTGTCTAGTCAGAAGTACAATGAGGTCACCGCCACATACCTGCTGCTGGGACGCAAGAATGAGGTGAGTGTATCAGCTGTTTGTTTGTTTGTTTATTTTCAGCTTTCTTTGTATTTAGGTGGGATATGAGGTAATGGTGTATGCATTTCTTTGACAGTGTGTGTCATAACTTTTGCCAGATAAGCTCATATTCTAAATCAAATATCACAAAATTATGAAATTCCACAGAATGGGAATCAGATTTAGGATCGGGAGAGGGTGTCAACAGTTCACATTGCAAATTTTGGGATTTCATTGTAGAAGACTAGCATGGTCTTGTTTATAGCCCTGGGTTGAATGGAAGAGAAGCTGTGAGCAGTGTAATCAATTTTTTTTGTTCTTTCTGTATATGTCTCTCAGACGGAGAGCAGTGTGTCTCGGTCAGGCAGCAGTCTGAGTCTAGCTCGAGTCCGACCCGGCACCCTCACCAACGGAACCAGCAAGCACCCCACATCGTCCTCCTCCTCCGCTGCAACTTCTTCCTCTGGCCACAAGGCGCAGCGCAGCGCTTCTACTTACCACCGCCAGAGACGACACTCTGACTTCTGTAAGGCAAAATGGCGAGATCATTGATGTTATGTGACAAGTTAGAGTTTAATACATTTTCAAATGTTGAAAGCGCTGCAGAAAGCTACTTCACTGAGAACTTTGTATCCTATCTCTCAGGTGGTCCTGCGGTTCCAGGGTCGACAAACCCTAAGCGGAGTCCCAGTGGTGTAGGCGAAGGCGCGGGCCTGAAGGAAGAGCGTCTGTCAAGCCGCAAGCCGAGCACCAGTACCGTTGGCTCTCGTAGCATCCCTACCCCCTCCAGTCCCATGGTTAGCTCTGCTCATAACCCAAATAAGGCAGAGATACCTGACCGGCGCAAGGAAGTTACTGCAACCACAGTAAGGCCAAAATGATATTTTGCCTATGTGATTCAGACCTCTGTCACCTTTAATCTGTTATCAATAGAAAAGGTACAGATGGTATAATCCTCAATCTAATCCTAATCCCATTTACTCAGATTAGACTTCACTGACACAGAGATTATAGAGACTGCAACGTCCTTCACAAATTAGAGAAGAGTTTAACTGTAAAACACTTGCAAACATAGATGACAAACTGTAGATTCACGCAGCAGGGAGAATATGGAGATAACGGTGGTTCAATAAGATAATGAGTGAGTCAGTCTAGGGAATTTTAAGCGTTGAAGACAGCAGCCAGATAAACCTGAGATTAACTCTTTAATGTTCTACATGGCAGATACAGGCAGAACACACTGTCTCAGGTCATACAATCAAGAGAAGTCTTTACTTTTTTAACTATTTGAAAAGCTTTTTTTTTTATTTAGGCCTTTTTGAATAGTGTGACCTAAATGATCAGACATAATAGATGTTCTTTTATTGTGTTATGTTGTAAACCCCTTTCCCTCATCACATCAGACTAAAACACACAATTGAGAAGATCAAACATTCATATGATTTTGGATTTCTGATTCTTTCTCCAGAATAACGTCCCAGCCAGTGCCATGACTCGAAGAAACACGTATGTGTGTACAGACCGATCCAACACTGATAGACACACACTGCTGCAAAATGGCAAGGAAAACAGGTGAGAGGAGCTGTATATGTTCTGTAAAAGATTAACAAAGTGCCCTCACAGCAGAAAGTTTGGACATCTTGGGGATTCTTCATTTTTTGATAGGACTGTTTTTTTCAAATGCAACATGAGGAAGAGCGGGGCGATATGGAGGAAACAAAATATCACAAATTATATTTTTGACCAAATACATTGATGTCGATGTTGTGGCTATATTGTTGACTATTGGTGGTTTCACTCAATATTGACACAATGAGAGTTTTGACTAATAATCACCAATGAATGACAAAGTGGGTAAAGGCAAATTATAAAATGGCAACAACACTCCTATATCAGTGTAGATTCTGAAGATTTTAGCATCACCACAGCCAAGAGTAAGCTGGGGGTCTGTTTTGACTTTGTGCCAGTTCTAATTGTAACCTTATTCTCCCTAGAGGACCTCCAAGAGTTGAGATTAGGTTTAGGATTAAGGTTTGGGTTAGTAAAAAGACAGTAAGTTTGGATTGCTCTGTTGCATCCTATTTAACCCAATCTAGGAAACACATAAGTATTCATAACAAATACAGTGTGAAGGGGTGTTGTTAAAGACTGGTTCTGGGCAGTTAAGGCAGAGGGAGAATCAAATTAACAAATGGATAAGAGACTGTTGAAGAGTTTTTAAAGATCCCATGGCATGAAAATTTAGTTTTTTTATCATTAATATGCGTTCCCCCAGCCTGACTATGGTCCTGCAGTGGCTAGTTATAGTGATAGGTGTAAACCGAGCCCTGGGTATCCTGCTCCGCCTTTGAGAAAATGAAAGCTCAGATGGAAAGCAGCAAAGAAAAATATGAAGGAGTCATGATTAAATGTACAAATATATATTTTTTAAACTTTGTGTTAAAGCTACATAAAAGTATAGAACATTGTTGAAAATGAGTCAATAAACTGCACAGACATGGTCATGTTGACCAACCATGATGATTCATCAGAAAGATGGATAGATTAGAAAGCTCAGTGTTCTCAATGAAGCGCTGACTCCCTGGTGTTTTAGAGACAGTTTGTGTTTTGCCCCTCCGTTTTGATTTGATGTCACACCCAACACTATTACATTCAACCATTACCCCGAGGCGCCTTTGCCGCTCCATTTTGTGATTTAAAAGGTGGTGTTGAGGGACAGTTCAAAAGAAAAAAGGATGGGAGAAAAGGGGGGTTGAGCAGGAGAGAGCAGCAGAAGTGAATTGAAGACTGGCATTGTGCCAAGGTAACCCTCCATTTGCCTCAGAGGCCTTGTCAATGTGATGCCATGCCAGTGCTGAGGATGGGACAAACACGTGCATGAACACAAACACACAGTCACATTTAGTTAAAGATACACAAGAGAGACACAAAACACTGATTATGTACATGACAGCATGTGTGTGACCATAGTTAATCACATGTGTATAAAACATACAGGTGTATCGAACACACGCTGCAGTGTATACTCAAATTAGACACACAGACACTAATCTATGATGACACCAGAAGATAAATGATATCATGCCAAGACGTGTTTCCTCGGATCAGGGAGGCTCCAAAATCATGGTTGCATCTGTCGCCATGGTCCCGCTACACGTTCCGTTCTGCGATGCCATGTTACATCCTACCTTTTTTGGGGGGACTGTGTTATTGCCACTCTCAATTTTAACCCCAACTGGTCGTCAGACACTGCCTACCAAGAGCCTGGGCCGGGGTCTGGGTCTGTACGAGGTTTCTTCCCAAAGGGGAGTTTTTCCTCGCCACTGTCGCGCTGTTGCTTGCTCTGGAGGAAACTACTAGAACTGTTGGGTCCTTGTAAATTCTGGAGTGTGGTCTAGACCTCCTCTATCTGTAAAGTGTCTTGAGATAACGCTTGTTATGAATTGATACTATAAATAAAATTGAATTGAATCTGGTTGTTGCAAATAAAAAATGCATCATAAAGCACAGTTTGATGTAGACAACACAGTCCTGTTGTCCAA
>NC_048409.1:27486534-27491709 GCF_013103735.1 Etheostoma cragini
GAGTGACCCCAAACTTTTGACCGGTAGTGTGTTTATATATATAATTATTTTTTTACTGCCTTCCATTACTTTAGGGGCATATTGAAGAGGCATGTTTAGCCAAAAATACAGTACATAATACTGGCTTTTGTATCTGTGGTAGTACAGTAAACCTTAATTCTCTTGGTATACTGTGAACATTTTTTAACAAACATAACATAAATTTGCCTCAAAAGGTTGATAATATTCTATACTCTATATGCTATTTATTGCCAGCCAATCCAATGAAAAGACAAGAAAAACGGGTTGATCCTACTAACGGGTATTTTACAGTATGTGCATCCAAACCCTAATATTTCTCTGTGCCACTGTTGTCTAAAATCACATCGAGTACACCACTGCACTGGTTCACATGCTCCTTCTTTACAATAAACATGGGCACTGTAATTTGATTCAATGCGAGATTTACTCAATACGCTGTCCTGGTGCTGTAAATACTCACTAGCATGCCAAATGTGTATTATTTTATGTGTATACATTCAAAATGTAAAGTTACCTGCCAGCATGTTTTTATTCTATTTAAACTGAAAAGACCTCTGTCTAGATATTTAGAAAAATACATTACAAATGATATAATGTTAATGAATACTTTGGAAATTAGCAGGGGGTCACATAATGTAACATATGTGATTCCTGCACAGTTCTTGCACTTGCAAGTTGAAATGATTTTGATTTCATTTTTCCTCTCTTGGTTTGACTCCTCCTCTCCCTCCAGTTCCATATCCCATCGCCTGCCCCCCGCCTCTCCTTCAACCCACAGCATCGCTGGTGCTTCTGGGACCTCCTCTGCGTCCTCCACGCCCTCCTCCCGCCTCTCCAGGGGATCCACGGTTAGGAGCACTTTCCACGGAGGGCAGATCAGAGACCGTCGTCCTCCATCGCATGCTCCTCCAGCTTCCCCGACGCCATCTCATGATGCCAGCCCGCTGCCCCACGCCAGGACCCGGGCCACGACCAACCTGCTAAGCAAACTCACCTCCAAATTGACCCGCAGGTAAGGGGAGAAGCCAGGAGAAGAAGGGAATGAAAGGATACAAGGTTAAAAAAGGATGACTTTTACTTTTGTTTAGAGGCATGAGTGTGACTATAGGTAAAACAGGAAGAGAGAGAACAAAACTAAAGTAACAAATTAACCTTTAACTGCAGTTTTATTTTACTTGTTTTGGTCATTCAGACATTTCCAACTATTTTTAAGGGTTGTATGTTTTCGATGATTACTACTAACCATCCACATGTGGTGAAGTGATAGCGGACTGCCTGTGTGTTTATGGGCTTGTAACTGGACAGTGTAGCGGTTTTGCTAGAAACCTGTACATAATGATCATTTAGCTAACCTTGCTGATTCCACCGTCTCTTTCTTAACCAGCACTAACCTACCAGCCTTTCTTCTCAAATGATACAGCTTTACAGGCTTCAGACCTGGGTCTAATAGTGTGTCAACATTAATACTTAGGTTTGCTTTACTTGTTTAGACTAAAGGGCCTTTTCAGTTAAACACCTGACATACAGCTGGGGGATTTCTGCCATTTACTACCTGCTCCCTACGACGTTTTCTCTTGAAAATGGGTCTGCCTCTTCCCACATGAAACAACAAATGGAGCCCTTGTGGCCATGAAATAGTAAATAAGACATATGAAAAGACAAACCTTTTTATACAAACAAAAAGCTAAAAAAGTGACCTAATTTGGAAGCATATAGTTTACTGGAAGTCAATGGCTAAAACATTTCATCCTGCAGATTTAACCGCTCGCCGCCGCCACCAGTAATAAAAGGCCCAATACCGTTGCAGCCGTCTTTCTAAACATGTTACATGTCTGCAGCGGGATATTGTGTTCAATTCAAGAAAATATTTAATTGTGTAACGCGTACTTTTCAGCTTCTGTTATCAACTGTTTTCCTGATGCAGTTAACCTCACCCAGGTGGGACTGGTACAAACCTATTTGACCCAGGTCTGCTAGTCATGTGGACATACTGTTTGTATTTCACTGTCAGTTCTTCTCTGCCGCTTATTGTTGCTTTATCTGTTGGTTTGTTGGTTTGATTCTTTAACAACTTTTGCTTTTCCTTGCCAGTCACCTGCCAGTCTTCTATCCTTCTTTTTTCCTGAACTACAGTACATTCAGTTTGATTTGTACTTCTTTGCCTCTTCTAACTGTGCTTCTAACTATCTGTCATCTCTATATTGTTTTCCCCCTCACTTGCTTTCTCTTTTTTTCAATGTCTCTCTGACTTTCCGCTGTTAATTTTCCGTATTTTTCCCCCCATTCCTGTCATCCTCTCTTCATCTCCTTCTCTTCTTCCTCTCTCCTCCTAGGGTCACTCTTGACCCTTCTAAACGTCAGAGCTCAAACAAGTCCATGTCGGGCTGCACCCTCCCACAGGGGACAAAAACAGTTAGTAAGTCTTCCTTTCCCATGTTTTCTGGCTGCTTCTGTCTGTCTGACTGTCTGCCTGCTTGCCAGTGCCCTGTCATTCCCTTTACCCGCCATTCGCTGTCTGTCTCAGGTTGGAGTTTAGTTGTACAACCATTTATCTGAAGTGAAGCTTCTCTACAGGCAGGAATTTAATCAGTGTTTGAGTTCAATTTGACCTGCAATGCTCTGGCAACGAGAACAGTCCACCGCACTGATGTAAACTGGAAAACCTCTTTTTCTTTAAAAATACAAACTTTTATTCTTCTTTTTATTGTTACATTTCCCCTGAGAAGAGACTAAGGCTTAAAGACAGTCGCTTGATTAAAAGGTGTCTTAAAGCTGGGGTAGGCAGTTTTTCTTTGCCGTTGTTGGGCCGTTATTATCTGTGGTCCTTTAAATCCTTTTAGCATATTGTTATTCAGTTAGAAAACTAGACTTCTGGTATACTGTCTGGTATGATTATTAAACAAGTAATACATTGCATTTTATGTGGTGTATAAAGGTCTATAAATTATGAAATTGAAATGGGGGAACCCTGCAGAAACTCTGTCAAGGTTTTCTCAACACATTGATGCAAAACTCTTTTAAATTCTAATAATGCCAGTTTGCCATAAATCACTCATAATACAGTATGACCATGTATTGCATATGTTAAAGGGATAGTTAGTTACCTCAGTATAAATAGATTACTATCGTCTAATGGTATACAGTATATTGTCTGTATGTCCACCCTGTTTGTAACGGTCGGTTAGGGTTAGAAACGCCGGACTGCAAAGCATCTCTGTAGAAACATAGAGGCTAAACTAAAGCTTCATTCTGACTGTGGACATGTTCTATCTAAGCTCTATCTGTGTGTTTATGGGACTTAAAACTCAGCAGCTGCCTG
This sequence comes from Etheostoma cragini, assembly GCF_013103735.1. NCBI lineage: Eukaryota > Metazoa > Chordata > Actinopteri > Perciformes > Percidae > Etheostoma > Etheostoma cragini. The sequence goes on from NC_048409.1 coordinate 27,489,875, forward strand.
CCTAAATATCTCTGTCTGTCTGGACTGCTTGTGTCTCTGCTGGCTGGGCTTTATGCTGGACCACTCACTAGAGGCTGTATGTGGCACAGCATCATTACCTGCTTCCAACAATAACACAACTGTTATTTTTCTGGGACAACAAGGTTGTGAAGTTAGTTTATTTTGGAGTTGGAGTCACACAACGCGATTTTGAGAAAAACAATGCGATGAAGGTGTGTGTGTGTGTGTGTGTGTGTGTGTGTGTGTGTGTGTGTGTGTGTGTGTGTGTGTGTGTGTGTGTGTGTGTGTGTGTGTGTGTGTGTGTGTGTGTGTGTGTGTGTGTGTGTGTGTGTGTGTGTGTGTGTGTGTGTGTGTGTGTGTGTGTGTCGCCAGGAGTGTGTGAGTTTATTGCAACACAACTGTACGTAAGTAAGTCTGAGTCATGTAATCGACACCACATGTTTTCCCATGCTGTTAACAAAACAGCAGGACTGAGGATCCAGGACAGACAGGAAAAGGGGGATGGTGCTTTAATTGTGTTTCATGCAGGACAAAGGTAGGGGGAAAGAGGACAAAGAGAAGTGATAGAGAGAGAGAGAGACTTAAGGTAAACTACTTCATTACTACTGGTAATGTAGTGTGCATTAGCATCACTGTTTGGGGTCAATTGTTAGGGGCGACTATTTCTCATTACCATGTTTGATTGGCAACACAGAGACATCATGGCACAACTTTGACACATTTCCAGATATCCAGTTTGATCTAAAATGTTTCCGTGGTCTAAAACCTTCAAAAGTAGGTGTTGTTAATAGTGTCAGTCCTTCAGAATCAAAGAGCAAAGGCTTCTTTCTAGAGCGGAAAATCTTAAAAAGAGGAAAAGTTGTGGTCATAGAGGTGTGGAGACTAGTGCTTTATACCAGTATTAAGAGACATTGAATGCAATGTGAGCACACAACATCACGTTTTGATCAAGTTTTTCATGCTGTTGCAGTCACAATGTCTGGTGATATCCGCTGATAAATGTCGCTTTAAGAAAATTGATGACTGAAGTAGGAGTAGGTTGAAGGAATGCAATGTATTTGGTGAATAATACTTCATAAAATAATGTCTTTCTTTAGTGCTTTTTTGTCCAATCTGTCAATTAAAGGATAACTACCTACCGTTTTTTTCAACATGGGCCCTATTTTGCTATGTTTCTGTGTCTAAGTGACTGATGGGAACAACACTCTTTGACCAGTATTATTGACCCTTTTGGGTCGTCTTTCTACTTTTCCAGCCATCACAACACTAGCTACTTCAGAACTGTGTCTGGTTAAACAGAAAGGACTCAAAGAGGTTTTAAAAAGGTGTATCTCTGTAGGGATCCTTTCCATAATGTATTAGAATAATAATCTCAGCCTTTTAGTGGCAAAAACAGCAGTGGACCAAATTAATGCTGAACATTTGCCCCAAAGGAGTTCCCGCTTAATACTGGACCAATTTCAAAGATTGTTGTTCCTGTCAGTCACTTACACAGAGAAACATTGAAATAGGGTCCAGGTTGGAAAAAAACGGTAGTTACCCTTTAATTCTCGATAAAGGATTAATCGTTTTGTCTATAAAATGTCCATCACAATTTGTCCAAGTAAATATCTTGATGTCTTGTTTTGTCTGACCAATCCCAATACTATTTAGTGTATGATTGAAGGAAATGAAGTAAACCAAATATCAAATTTTAGAAGGTGGACTCACAGAACAGGACAGAAATGTCACAGGACATTTTCGTTTCCTAAAGAAATACTCAAAACAAATGATCGATTATTAGAATTGCTGAACATCTGTCAAGTACAAAAAAATACATACAATACTTTCTTGGG
>NC_048409.1:27492226-27500590 GCF_013103735.1 Etheostoma cragini
AAAAACAGGGGAGAAACGGTTTACACTCTTGTATGACCTGTCCTCAAACTTAGAACGGTTTAGTTGTAAAGATTCATGTCCGGGTTAAAAGAATTGAGTCTGCATTATTGTAGCTTTGAACCTGTGACATTAGGAGTACACATTATGTGTCTGAGGCCTCTGCAGGAGCTGAATGCTTGTAAGAATCCTAGTACAGTCATCCTGACTAACCGACCCAGCGTCACTGCCGTTTGTAATCAGGATTAGTTATGCAACCAGGATTAATCCTTCTCTTAAACTGGGATCTTGCACAGCTCTCCCTCAAGATACAAGCCGATTGTCCTGTTTCACTGCTACTAGCTTCTCTCACTCCAACACTTTTAGCTCCTCTTGCTCTCACTGGCTCACTCTCAATCCTTCATACAGATAGCACAATCTGGCACACATACTGAACCGTTTATTTTAGGGCTGGGTAATACGAGTCCCCTTAAAGTGATACCTACATAGAGTACTTCATTTGATTTTCCTTCTACTTCACTTGATACCCATCATCCATCAAATACACTGTGCTCGACTTCACCACACTACAGTAAGGGTTGTAGCTGCTGCGGTGGCGGGCCAATCACACATGGTCTTAAAATGAACAACACTTGTGGTGATTGGCTGTGAGGACAAAAAATCTGGGTACAAAAAGGATTGAATGCAGGTATCGATTCACTGGAGAGGATTTAATAATATATGGTACTGGATTTGTTTTGTTCAATACCTTCAAAGTATTAAGTTCGGAGACCCAGCACTAGATTATGCACAGATAGTCCCTAATTCAATGTACAAGAGTTGGTCCAGTGTCACTTCATACTCTTCATTCACAAAACAATTAGATTCCTAAATATAACAAAGGTTTGACACTCCAGTCTCAAAATGTTGACTCAATTACTGTTAAGTACAAATATTTAAAAAGAATCGTTCAGCTCCCTGTTCTTTCAGACATAATGGTGTTAAGAGTCAAATTTTCCCAACAGAGTTGCTGGAATGAGGTCTAGTGTTCTTAAGTAATCAGGAATTACCCTCCAGATACTTGATGGATAATTACTTATATATAATCATTCATTAATGCTGAGGAGCATCCCAGTGTTTATCTGTGTGGATTAGCAGGGATCTATACAGGGATCCATTTCAGAGATGTGACACATAAAACATGTATTGAGATCTATTGCACACTCCTGCAACAGCTCCTCAGTCAGAACCGAGAACAGAAGGTTTCATTTTCAAATAAAAAAAAAATCAAATCTTACTGCTTGCTCCTCCAGGCTACCCCCAGTTCCTGGGGTAGAAATCAGGGTGCCAGGTTGGTAGGACAGAAGCTCTGAGTTGACACAGAAAATAGCAACAGGAGCCCCTGGTGGCCAACTGAGGGAATTACAGTACGCAGCCTAACTCAAAACCTGGGACCTGGGAGCCTGTTATGTTCTTTAGAAGATACTTTAACCCAGAGCACCACACAGCAACCATGAGCTCATACATCCTGTATGTGTATGGCCTTCTATGTGGAATGTGCAATAATCTGTTCTCTAAGTAAAGAATTGCATAACTACATATGATTGCATATGAAGTATATGAAATACACTTGTCAGTCCAGAAAAATACTTTGTACATCTACAACATGAGACAGGTGTGTTGGAGGGGGACAAGCAGGTCAAAAGTAAAATAAAATTCCTGCACATTGTCTAACTTGCAAAAATAATATAAAGTTTAATAGTAGGCAACGTTTCGGTACTAGACCATCTTCAGGCAAACATATTTCATATTTATCCTTTTGACATGATGGTCTAGTACCGGAACGTGTGCGGAAGTTTTCTTTGCTATGATTAGACTTGTCACCATCGGCTTCAAGAAAGGACGAAAAATGAAGATCCGACGTGATTTTGACATAACATAAGCTCCATGTACATTCAATCACAGTTGAAAACATAGGTAGGGATGGTAACATGAATTTAGTGAATGAATGCAGCAAAAGAAGAAATGTAACATAACCAAATCAAACAAACAAAAATGATGATGGATGTGATGAAAGAAGCAGACATCTGACACTAACACTAACCAGTTTATATAGCTTGGTAGCCCGTCATAGCCCATCAGGTTCACTCACAGATTCCTGAAGGGAGAAACTAGAGGAAGCAGGGGAAGCCTTCATACAGCGGGACATTAGAGGTTTTATAATCTACTTTGTGTTATCAGTTTATGTAATTACGTTAAAATTGAAACCATGTGTTCAATGTTTCATTTATTCTCATCATTGTAGAAGATAAACATTTTCCATGTTACAACATAGCTGCAAAGTACTACCCTTTATTTTTAACCATAAACTATACAAAAACCAAGCAGTTTGACGCTGGAAACGGGCCAAACTAAAGTTGTGAAATGCAGGTACAAAGACTTCATAAAGCGTACTACATGTCAAAAATATTTATTATAAATCAATTGATGTACATTAACTGGTTCCTATCAATCGACTCAGAGTCACAGAAAGAAATGAAAGTAACACCAAGAGGCCAAATCCCAAAGTCCGGACACACAGACTCACCTACTCTGGTGCGCGTTCTCGCGAAATTTTTAAGAGCTGAGGGTTGTCCCAATGTCGAATTTCAAAGAGTGGGAGGGTTTTAGTACACACTTACCGAGCCCTTTCCGTGAGTCTGCATCGATGTAGACCTCACCAAAGGGAATTACCCGTAGGATCTCATGAAGGGCTGCCCCAATCCCAATCTGGGCCCATGTGGCCTCACACACTCACTCACCTAGCACCTGGGATCAATTAAGTCTGTGAGTCTTTAGTCCTCAAGACTCTCTTTGTGATTTGGCCGCTATAGCCTCCTTTAAACCACGTTTTACAGATGTTATTCTTACATCCACATCTTTATTAAATCACACTGTGACAGCGGTTAAAATCCAGTACAGACAAAAGCAAAATATTTTTTTGCTCTAAAGGAGGCTGATGTTCTCTTTAAACACACATTTGTGTTATTATAAGCATTGGATTTGTATTTTTTGGGGAGTCGAGCATGGCCACCACTGTGTTTTGTGTCCAATCCGACGTGGTTCTCTGCTCTGGATTTCCTCCCTCCACATTTGTGCCTTTCATCTCATTTGTTTTGTGACTTTGACATTTTGTTGTTTCACGTCCATCTAACGTTCCAGTGTGGTGAGTGTAGGTTGGTGATGGTCCATCTGTGATTTGAAGACGAGTTGTTGTGTTTTGTGTTGTGATTGGCGTGGATTGACTGAACTAGCCTTGCAGCTATTTGTGCATTAGAATGGGAAGTTGGGGGGAGCTGGCTGGGGGTGTTAATGTAAAAAAATTCAATAGGACAATTGATTCCTAACAGATACGTTTTTCTTCCTCTTGAGGGTCACAGACGAACCTGAGAGAATCAGCAGATCTCCGGTCACAAGGTGAGCTCGCATTTAAATTTTTTTCCCAACATTGACACACCAAAGTGCAACAGTAGAATAATCTTCAATTTCATGTGTGCATTACAAACAGCCTGCTTTTTTCTTATAATTTATCCATCAAGTACTTGAGTGTTGTCTTGAACTCATAAAAGAATCTTGTCACATGCCTCCATGGTGAACGGAGAATCCCAAAACAGAGAAGATTTGTGATGCATTGAAGTAATAATGGGCTGAGTTTGACAGCAAAACAATATTGTTTGTAAACTATATTTACAGACTCCCACAACCCGTGCAGTATAATTCAAGTCTCATTCATCCAGTCGTCTCAGCAGTCCTTCCCAAACACAAAACCTTACTATTTAAAACCCTTCTGCTACTCATCTGAGAAGCTTGCCTAGGTGCACTTGTTGTCCGGGAGACTGTTTCTGTAGAAGTGTTGTGTGATGTAGTTTTGCTGTTTTTAAACGCGGCCGCACTATTTCTTCAATTCATCAAGACTTTTCCCATTTTTTTTTAATTCTCCATTCACCGTGGAGGCATGCAACAAAAACCGAGTTCTCTTTATGAATTGAAGGCAACACTCTGTGAGAAATTGATAAACAAACAGCCATTTGGAGGGTGACCTGTTCCTTTTAAATGCCTTTATTTAACTCCTCAATCCATAGATAAGATACAATGTGTTGTGTGCTACACATGAATGGCGATGTTACTGCTGTTGTTAAAAGAATAGTTTAACCTTTTGGTAAATGTGCTAATTTACTATCTTGACAAGAAATATATTATTTTTATCTAGCTTTATCGACTCAAAAATATGAGCGTCAAAACAGCCAAAGGCTATTTTATGGGGGTCATAAGAAATAAGCCGGCACCTAACCCTCAATAAAACAGCAAATTGACGTTTTTACATTGCTATTTTTGTTCTGATTAAACAAACAAGATGTAAAGTGTAAATTATGGAGCTTTAGAGGTGCTGGGAGTTTGGATTTTGTTTCCTCAGTGCAGAGTCAGGCTAGCTCTTTCCTCTATTTTCAGTCTTTATGCTAAGATAACCAGCTACAGACGCAAGAGTGGTGTCAATCAGCAAGAAAAGAAAATGTGGAGCTAACCTAAGCTTTAATTCTCAGCCTGATTATTCTGAAAGTAATTCAATTGTAGCAGTTAAATCTGATTCCTTTAATCTCATTAACAAGGATTTGTTGTATACAGAGAAGCGTTTGTGTTCACGCTGCAGCTCTAAATGTTTTCATTCTTACGTGTGACTGTTTTCTTCTGATCACTTTCTAAACATCACAAGTCCACACGGAGTCACTTTTTTGTCATGTGATCCAACACGAGAACAGATCCTGACTCATACTTCTCTCGATGCCCACTTGTGATTTTTTAAATTTATTTTTTATTTAATTTTTCCTCTTTTTTTATGTGGTGAGGGCACAAAGAAATACAGTAAAATAGATTTGAAAGCTCTTATCGAGAACGTATAATTGCTATCAATGATCAAACACCTGTAACCACAATGGCTGCAGACGGAATATAAGAATAAATAATCAGATTATGGATAAATGTTAAACTTGTGTATTCCAGCTCAGCGTTGCCAGATTGTACCAGAAGCTTAAAACAAATGGTATTTTGAGAAAAATTATCATACATGACTCATAACCACAAGAACAATAGGTATACATGTGTCATTTTATGAAACAGGCACTTTTTGACATGCATACAGATCTACCCACATTGTTTTTTTGTTTTTTTTTGAGTAAGCATGCCTAGCTATGATGCATGGGGGGGATATGTGTTAGTAAGTCTGAAAGTTTTTGTAAAAGCCTAAATTTACAAGTACAGCTCAACTGGACGCCTGTTCTCCATGAAAATCGTTAAGGCAATAAATGAAGCTAATTATACAGCGTACCTAGTGAGAAAGTTCAAGCTCCACCTCCGATCGGCGTGTTGCATTGTGGGGGTGGGGGGGGACCCTAACCCCTTTGGAGTGCTGGATTAAATGTGGTCCAACCACATTCCCGATCATGTTGGGGAATGAATTAAAATGAGATGTAAACCAACTGCTTACATAATAGTTGGATTATCGTACATTGTGGAACTTTTGGCATTATTGATTGTACATCATACTGAGTTAGCTGCACAATATATCTTTATTTTTTATTTTTACAGTCATCGCAACATCAACTGCCACAATAAATAAATTGCAAAAGGCACCGACAAATACATAGTAGTTAGTTGAAGGAAAATATCAGTTGAAAACTACACTGTCATTCCTTTTAGTGGTGCCTTTTATATTCAATTGAATGTTCACTTTGTCCATTAAAAAAATGTTGGAAATGATTTCCTTTCATTTATTTTAAATTTAACAAGCGCTTTGTCGTATTTTAGCAGAATACTGAAAGCAGCAGAAATGCCAAACTGAGTACACTTTAACAACTGTTTATTTAGTTATTGCAATATTAAACAACGTTGTGACATATGTGCCTAATACTGAGTGCAAAAGGATGATACAATACGAAAAGTAGTATTTGGCACCGCTGTTGTAATTACAATAAAAAGTATTGTTATAGCTATTTCATGTAATTCATAGGAGACAACTGCAGATATTATTTTGTTTAGATGCTCACTCTTGACATGGAAAACAATCACACACAACAATATAAAGAAAGCCACCTTTAATATTACTTTAGGGACTCTGGTCAGAACCTTAAAGACACAATACTGTAAAAGTAATCAACTATGAAAAAAGAACTTCATCTAAGTTATCTCTTTTGTTTATGGGTTCTTCTCTTGAAAAGTTGCAACAAAGGCATTTACCAAACCTAGCTTATATTGGAATTGATCTTGCTCTCTCATTTCATCTAAACTGTATTTTTCTCGGGGTTATCCGTGTCAGCCTGTCCTTATGTTACTAAAGGTCTTGTGTACTTCCTCTCAGCCTCAGCTGCTTCAGCCCAGTCTCAGTCTCAGGTTAAAACCAGCAGGTAAACCAGCATCACCAGGCTGACGTTAGCCAACAGACTGTTGTACTCCTTGTGGTAGATGACCCCTGCAGATAGAACCGCGTTACAGAAAGAAATTCTAATAACTTTCAGTGTGTCTATCAAGAGCTCAGTTTCTAAAACTCTTCACCAGCAGGCTGATGTTTTGAGACTGTCGTGTGTTAGTTGATGTTAAGTGTTTTTTTAATAATATACATTCCTTCAGGAACAAAACTGTTGTATTATCAATTCCAGATTGACCTAAACCCCTCAAATGAGCAATTCATCTGAGGTGGGTTGGATTTGCATTAGCGCTGTACCAGATGTTTTTTACTTCTGAAGCTTCTAGTGAGGTTTCCGAATGCATCTTTGATCTTTTTGTAATTATTTATGACGTCAAAACCGTAAAAAAAAACATCCTAAAAAGTCATTGAACAAAATCCTGAAATTAAATTAAATTGATTCATCAGATTAAATGTTAATTAAATTGGTCTTTTTCCTATTAAATCCATCTATTACATTTTTTTCTAGTTTTGTCAACATAAATACATGTAGGCAGCAGGCTAATCCAATAAGCTTAAAAAGAAATTATTAAATAATAATCTGAAACTTTTAGCAACATTACGACACGAGTCGGAAACAGTGCCACGCAACCACCACTGGAATCTAGCTGAAATAGTATACTTAGAGTACTTGAACAAAATGAATAGACATTCAAAGAAAGAAAGAAATAATTAGAATTTGTATGTTACGGATGAAGCTTCAAACTATTTGGTCCAGCCCCTAATTTGCATATCCCTGTGTACATCCATTGTATAGTATTTAAAAAAAGAGATGTTTTAGACTAACAATAGAGATGTTTTAGACTAGAAAACCTATCTGTGACCTAGATTGCTATGTAGAGATATAAAAATCTAATAATGTATGGTATTAATTTTTTTTCTTCTCCTCTCCCTTTCTCTAACCACTCATACATTCACATTCATACAACCGTACTTTCACTTGCCTACACATCCATCTCACTTTATCTCAACAACCCATTTATTCTGAAATCCACGTTCCCACATTCATATCTGATCTCCTCCTCCTCCTGCTCCTCCTGCTCCTCCTGCTCCTCCTGCTCCTCCTCCTCCTCCTCCTCCTCCTCCTCCTCCTCCTCCTCCTCCTCCTCCTCCTCCTCCTTCATTTTAAACCCTCCTGCTGTAAACATCCCATCTCAACCTTACCCTGTCCTTTTTCATTTTAAATCTTCCTACATTTCCTCCTCCATCCTCTGTTTGCATCCTCCTTTCACTCCCCCCACCACCCCCTTCCAGTCGCCATCTATCTGGGCATCAGAAAGCGGTCGAGCCCCGGACCCCCCGATGCGGCTGGGATGTGAGGGTGCGGAGCCCCCGGGACCCGGCCGAGGTGGTGCTTGCTCTGCGCGAGGCGGCGCAGGGCTGCGGCTGCCAGGTCCACCTCGCCGGGCCTTTCCTCCTGTCCTGCACCCACGGAGCAGCCGGCGCTCGCGTGGCCTTCGAGGCCGAGGTCTGCCAGCTGCCCAGCGGGCTGGGCCAGAGCAGCGGTGTGAGGTTCAAGCGCCTGTGGGGGGCACCGTTAGCCTTTAGAGACATCGCCACCAAAGTGTCTAAGGAGCTGGAGCTCTGAGGGCGACAGGAGGCGGGGCAGATTTATAACAGACTGAACCTGTTAAAGAATGAGGAGGGATGAAGAGGAGGAGGAACAACAAGGAAGAAAGTATTGCCTCCTCCTCTTCCTCCCCGGGCTCATCTGATGTGGCTAACGATGCCTCGCCTCCGCCAAAGACCACCAATCAAAGGACAAACGGATGCACAGACACGGATAGACCGCCATCGGCAGACCTATGATGACCCTTGAACATGGAACTGTCAGTGACCTACGATCCCTGCCTGAAACACACCACCACCTCCAGGTTACGTGAGCCCATGGA
>NC_048409.1:27500627-27515533 GCF_013103735.1 Etheostoma cragini
CCCCCCCCCCCCCCCCCCCCATTTCACGATTTCATGTTTGATGATAATGAGGATTGTGTTGCTGAGAATGATGGGAGATTGATAATTTGTTGTTGTTGACATTGTTATTCCTGTTGTATCATATTTGTTGGCATCATTCCTTTTTAAAGAGCTGCTATTTAAAGAAATGTTTTAAAAATGTTTGTGTATTAAGTTTATTTTATTTCTTTAATACTTTTAATAATGGGCCGAGGTTTGACATCTGTTTCTCTGAAGCAGGCGTCAAATCTTTCAGAAGTGAGGTCGCAGTCTGACCTCCGGCCTCTAGAGGGAGACATGCAGAAATGCAGAGACTTGTGACGGACTGAATGAAGCATAGCGGCCTTTCCGCCCATCCATTAGTAACGCCCATTCACAGCTTAGTTGGGATTTGAACTGGGATTTTTTGGGGGGTAAAATGTTGCCTCTCTGCCTGCCATCCATACTGAATTCTGCACTGTATTTCCAGAGGACCCACGCTGCCTAATTATACAGGACCCAGCTGATGTTGGATTTGGGAACCTGATTTTTTTGAGTGTATGCTCTGCTCCTTACATATACTCTACTTCACCCAATGCTAACTTAATTAACAAGTAAAAATCCTCTTTCAAAGAATCAAATGACATAACATTCAGTTGGTTTAAAGTGCAAAGTAGAATTTATTTCTACAAAGTAACTGGATCTCCAACAGGAACACTGATTTGAGTTTTTATTACACAACAGGGTGTCTCACCTGGCCTGTATTTGTTTTAGTTTTCTTGCCGCAAATGGCTTCTTCTTTTTTATAAAATCAACAAATTAACCCTTGGAAAGGACATTTAACACAGTATGATCCCCAAAAATACAAATCTTCATCCTTTTCCTGCTAGGCCAGTGCCGACGTGGTTCAGAAACCCAGTCCAACGGGAAGCTAAAAAGCCTTTATTGGTTGTCAAACAAAAGAGAAGTTAAGCGACTACGTAATTTTTAATTTTAAAAGCTACTTTTTCTGTTTAGATTTCACATTTTTCCCACTCACATGATTACAGTAGCTAACGCTGGTTTAGAGTAAATGGAGAAGCTGGAGGTTTTACTGGGAGCACTTAACATTATCACAGTCAGTCAGAACGCCACCACCCTCCGGTCCTCTAATGTAGTGCAATACGGTACCAACGCCAAGAATCTAGACTTGAATAGGCATCGGCTCACTAGGGCCCCTTGCTTGATTTCCTTTTTAATTGTTGATATTGCTGATTTGTTGTTAAATTTCATTGAGCACTTCTTTTTTTGCTTTTTAGTCAGGATTGCATTGTACTGGCAGAGTTTTTGAATTAGTCTGTATTTTTCTTTTGTAAATTGTTTCAAAATCACAAATTTTAAAGTCCACTGAAGCTAATAATTGATCTTGAGTGCTCTTTCCTTCACTTCCCTACGTGAAATCAGCTGGAGTGATGGCTTCAGGTTTCCAGGTAGAAATGGCCCAAATGTCATATTTAGAAGAAGAAAAAAATTAATTCAAAATGGCAACCTGTCTTCATAACGTTTCTTTTGTCCAATAGTACATTTATTTTGTGTTCTTACCCTCAGCAACACTTTGGATATATAGAAACTGTAGGCCTTAACATCTGTCGACTAATCAGGCTGCAGCACTGCTGTAACATGTGCTGTTGACCAATCAGATTCCAGTATGACTGTAAAAGTTGTATGACTGTTAACCAATCAGATTCCCGCCTCATAAAGCCACTATATAATTTCAAAGCATGTGACGGTTCAAGATAGGAGCTCGAATGTTGGAGAAATTTGATTTTCTTTTATGAAAAACACTTTGCTGCTTTTTACAGAACAAAACTACCAGAGTGCTTTGTTGACTATATATTGACACTGACAACTCCAAAATCAACAGGTTGTTGTACTTGTACTGTAATTTTATATAGCCAAGCAGTTATAATTTGTACTTTAGAAGTATGCAGCATTTAACAAAACATGGATATGTAAAAGGAAAAGTTGAAAGAAATACAGCAGATATTCAATATTTACGCTGTAAGGTCTGCAGGATTGTGTCTGTTGAATGGGAGATTTTAGCTGCAGCCGGTATCCATCACTGTCTGAAAACGTGAAGCTGTGATTTAGGGCTAGTTTTTGCATTTGTTTTCTTTGTGTACAACTGGGCCTCACTCTCAGTACATGTTCTGTAGAAACAGTTAGGGCCATGCTTGAAGGCTACAGTTCTATTGTATAGTGTGTTTGAAGCTGTCGCTGTTGTCAAGAAAACTTAACTTATGGGCTGAAATTACGGAAATTATCGACCTGCAATCCTGCATGTCTCCTAGGAAATAATGTGTGACACAAAAATAAAGACTTTCAACCTCGTATTTCTTGTCTATTTTATTATCTCATGGATGTATTTATTGTCTTTGACGTGGCATCCAACTAGTTTCTTTTCGTTGTCGTTGAATGGTTGTGTAATATGTGTTGAGTGAACATTTCATGCGTGTTTCCCATGAAGAAAACGTGAGAGAGGAGGTTTGATTGTTACATGGGGCATGGTTTAATTAAGTCCAGTTATATTTTACAACCAAAAACATTTTTTTTTTCGGATACATAGCCTTGACCAGACCATGCATGGATTGATCCCAGGATGTTACAGAGAAGATGTGGATGAGAGATGGTTAAAGTGACAGGAAATTAAGAGCCAAAGAAAGAAGAAATAAAAGGAAAAGATGAGTGAGGTTAACTGAAGTGCGAAAAGAAGGAGCAGAGAGAAAAGTGGAGTGTCTTCTCGATGGAAAGAAGTAAGCAGAAGGTAGCCAGTTGGCCAAAACCAGTAAAATAACTTTACAACAAGGCTACCCCCCGTTCTTTTTTTATAATGTAAAAAAAACACAGACAGTCATTCAGTCATTGGTTGTCTATCCACTTTACTTCTGGGCGGGGATCATGCCATCGATGGACTCTCCCTTCTCAAGCTTCTTCTCCATCTCAACCATCAGCTTGACACCATCAACCACCAACTGGACCTGTGCCACCTCGGAGGAGCCCAGACGGTCAGCGTTGGAGATGTCGAACACACCACCTACAGAGGCTGTGTCCACGCCACCTGGAGGGAGAAGAAGAATGAGTCCTCTTTATACTACAAGTATTTCTCCTTGGACGTGGATACTTGGAGAACTTGAACATACTTGGTTAAGGGAAAATCGCAGCCCGACTAACTCAAGCTTTGCAAGAATGTTTCATCAATTAAATATATGTACATTATGTCGAACAAACATTCCTCCCTTTTAGTTGATCTAATTTTCACAGGTCTTGAGATGCAGCGGGAAAACAGTGTAAGTCGACCGGCCTACTTCCTGAAGATCTCTCTCCCTGGATATTTTAGTGAAAAGGATCCATTAGGTAAGAGAGGAGGGAGACTATAGTGTATATATAATATTTTACTTTACCTTCCCACATCCATCTGTGTTGTGTTTAAAACTACAGCTCTTGGGGCTCCTCTGAAAATATTAGCGGGTCACTAGCTTTGAGTCTGAGCCATTGGAACTTTTTCATCGTTTATTTTTTAAGTACCTGTGCCACGCTTCTGTAGACGCAGCCTGGTCAGGATCTCCTCGAACTTGGGGTGTGTGCTGAGCTTGGGCAGCTTGACGTGCACACCACCGCGCAGGCCGGTTCCCAGGTTGGAGGGGCAGGTCAGGATGTAGCCCAGATGCTCGTTCCACATGAAGCCGTGGTTGTGCTTCTTGAAGATCTCCTCAATCTGACCAGTGAAGAGAAAAGTGAAAAGAGTAATGCATGATTGTTAAAATATAACTAGACGCATGGCGCTTGATGCCAGCCAGACCTACTAGAGACAGAACTTAAACATCTTAAGTTGTTTAACAGCAATGAAAGGGTAATATAAAAAGGTTTAACATTTACACCATGTACATAATTTCAGCACAGAGAGAGTAACCATAGAAAGCTGTTTTGCACAAAGGTGAATTGGCTTTAACTCTTATCCCCAGTTGTATCTTGCAGACTTATGTGTGTGTGCATAACTGTTGGTAAAAATAAAATGTGCATGGGTTAGGGTTTTTGTGTTTTACCTTCTGCAGGCCAACGCAGAAGCGTCTGAAGACCTCCTTCATGTTGCCTCCCAGCTGCATGGAGATGACACGCAGGTGATCCTCCTCATTCACCCAGACCAGGAAGGTCTTGTTGTCGTTGTGCCTGGAGGAAGAAAATCCAGCTCAGATTCACATGATGTACAGTACATATAGAGCAAAATGTTTGTGAGTCAGTAATTTGATACAACAATGTTGCATGAATACAATTTGGTAGAAATGTTTCTGGAAGTGTGGGACAGTGTGCATGTTTTAGAATGAAAGCCAAAATATTAAACCCTGATAATGTGAACTGTCTAAACAGCACAGTGGTAGATTTACAGGGTGCCAAGCTACTGTAAGGGGCAATGTAGGCTGTAGCTGTGTACACTGTGCTTTGATATTCATGACACCCTTGAACAGTTATTTAAAAACAGGAGTAATCCGGATTTTCATATTAGCGCTATGGGAGAATAAGACAGATGGGGGAAGTGTTAAAGGTTAAAGGGCTGATGGGAGCTTTTAGCTCACAGGATGGTTGTTTGTTTAGTGAGTGTGTATTTATGTGCTCCTAAAATCAGTTTTTTGCAGTTAATTCAGATTATAGCACATACTGTATGTTATCATTTTTTTTTGCTTTCTAAACTCTGGGAATCCAAAAAGAGTCTAATTTGCATTCACATTTCATTTCCATCCTGTGTGTATGGGGTTCTCACCAGATGCCTCTGCCGTCGGGCCAGTCACGAGCCATACCAGCACATGTCAGCAGGGGGGACACAGGCTTGTCAAACAGGAAGTGATCATTGATCAGCTGCTCCTGCTCGGCATCGGTCATGCCACTCAGGGGGTAGTACTTTCCCTTGAACTCACCGTCCAGGCTGGACAGGGCTGAACGGAAGGTACCGAGGAAGGTAGACAGAGGAAAAAGAGTCAGTCTGTGAAAATGAAATCCTGAGTTCTACAAACACTAGATTTACATTATTGTCAGTAGTTTGACATTCACCCTCAATGGACAGCTTCTCAATGCCTCTGCGCTCTCCACGGCTGTTGTGGGGGGGCAGGGTGAATCCCTTGATGCTGCGGCCGGTACGGACACGGCTGGACAGAACATAGTTGGGGTCCAGGTCGTCACCACCCTGAGACAAGAAGGCGGGACAGAAAACACAACACATTGTCATTTACAAACTTGCTGGCTTTACATGTGAAGGACTAAATTTGGTTTAGCCTGTTGCTTTAGAAAATGTCTGTAAGTAATGTATCAATATTTTGGGAATTATTTAACTTAACTTTAAATTAAGATGGCCATAAAGGTAAGCAGTAATTAATTAATTAAAGGCGATTCATTTAGTGTGGAAGCTTAATGCTGTTCTGATCTACAACAATACAATTGTACATGTCTTGACTTCTCACCTTCAGGTTCTCGTAGTTCAGGTCGGTCTGGTGCTTGTCTGTAGGCTTGTATCCACCATGACGGTCGGAGATGATTGGGTCCAGAAGATCCTTGAAGACCTCATAGGACTCCTCATCACCAGCAACGCAACCCACAGTCATGATGAAGGGGTGACCTGGGGGACAAGAGGGAGGATGAGGAAGTTAGTAGAACAGAAAACTTTAGCCCTGATCCCCAAAAACATGTATAAGAAGTCCTGTTTGAAGGTAGTGATGGATGCTATTGTTGTCAGGTTTGACAGCATCCATAATCATAACCTAAAATAATCATAACGCATATTTGGCTACAAATAGTGTTTGCTTCAGTTATTTTTTGTCTTCTAAAACCCTATCTTTGCTTGCTGGTTTGTGTTCATCTCTATGCTGATGACTTGCTCCTTCTCACCGGGGTTGTCAACACCAGTCTGGATGACGTCATCCAGGGTGAAGCCGCTAGGGGTGGACTTTCCCCTCAGCTTGCCATAGATCTCCTTGGTCAACACCTATACAGCAGATGACAATCAGTGCAGGTCAGTGATCTTAGCAATCAGAACATCTTCTGGTTCCAAAAGCAGCAATGACCAAATATTTTAGTTCAACGTGACTTGTCTCATCTGAAGTACATTTCAGAACGTACACCTGCAGAGTCATGTCTTTCTAAAACGCAATGTCATGCTGTTGTTGGTTACAGATATTGGTGCCTGTGCAGGATGTTTGTTGCTGGTTTATGTTCACTGTTCATGGGTAGAAAAGGTCAGAGAAAGTTTTTTACCTTGGCCATGTGGTTGTTGTGCAGGGACAGATCGGGGAACTCCTCGTCCACGGAGTACTTCATTTTGAGGTCATTATGACAGTTCTTTGCCATGGCTGCGATTCTTTCTCCACCTGAGTAGAGATGAGAAAATATGTTTTTTTCTAAATCTGCAATGCTTGTCGACTTGAAGTGACATTACAAAGCAACCTAAAACACAGCAGTGATCCAGTGAATACCAAATTTTCTGTCTGGTATTTCTCCTAGTTTTTCAAGTGCCTTGTCTATGAGTCTTCTAGTGAACAGGAGACAACGTCTCATTTTCTCTCTCTCTCTCTCTCTCTCTCTCTCTCTCTCTCTCTCTCTCTCTCTCTCTCTCTTTCTCTTTCTCTCTCTCTCTCTCTCAGCTGTTCAGTGTACATATCTCCCTGGCTGTCTCCCCACCTGTTTCCCCCTCACAGCAAAGCTTATTAATAGTGTGGCTGTGCCCCCTCTGGTCCTGCACCCCTCCCATCTCTGCAGGGAGCTACAGTCTCCAGCACATTATGATGAATGATTTTCTCTTCTTTCTCACTCCATTCAGCCTCAGATTAATGCAAGTTAAGAGTGTTTAGTCATGCTTAGTGGCCCAGCAATGCTGCAATAGCATAGAAAGCACTTTGGTAATAAAACCTATAAAACAGTCAAATAAATCAACATTTCTAAAAAATGGTTAATCTATATTTGAAGGTAATGATCTAATTCTTAAGCAAAAACTACTTTAATAAAAATGTCTAGATGCAGAGTTGTAATCAACAGAGCTGCAGCTGCAGAATTGATCAGAATAGCTGATCTCTCTCTCTCTCTCTCTCTCTCTCTCTCTCTCTCTCTCTCTCTCTCTCTCTCTCTCTCTCTCTCTCTCTCTCTCTCTCTCTCCATTAGATAGAGGTCAGAACTCCGTCAGTTGCTTGAGGTGTAGTTGATTGATGACACCTGGTGCACTGAAAGGTCAAAGCATTGCATGCCTCACAGATGGCTCCACAAATTCCATGACTAAATCAAGCGCTCCTTGACTATGCTAGCGTCAGCAACAGTTGACAGTCACAGCTGTTTGAGTGACACTTCACTCTAACTATTCTCAGCAGACTAGTGCTACCCATATGTCCAAGAAACCGAGAGCATCAAGTCTTTTAAAAAAAGGTTTCACTACAGAGTGCACTGATAGAAGTAGAGTTTAGGAGTTTCCAGATCAGGAAAACATGTGCAAAGCATTTGAGGGATCCAAGTCAAAAACGAGAGAAGAGAAAAACGTTTCATGGCTCCAGAGTTCACCAATGAATATGTTTAGTCATTTGAAATTAAAAATGTTTCCCTCTCTTAGAGGAGGTTTGATTTCAGGAGGTTTGTCCACACTTATATAGAAAAAATCACCACAACATTTCCCTTGGATTAATCAAAAAGGCTTTTTTACCTGCTTAGGAGAAAAGAAAGAAGTAACAGATCCTGGGATCAGATTCTGTTAACCAAATGTAGGGGTTGCCCAACTCTGCCAAGTGATGGGCTTAAGTATTTATACCCAGACCTCTCTCCCTATTGGTTGAGCAGACCTGGGGTCCCCTCATTTCATTGGTCGCAGGGGGCCTTCTGTGCCTGGCTGAGTTTCTAAAAGGCAAGAACGAATACCACACAACACTCGAGACGAGAGACAAAACAGCTGCAGCCGCTCAGTCCAACATTTCACCTTCTGCCTGCTCGTAGCTGCTAGGAGCTTGCTGGACAAAAGCACATGCACCTACATAAATGTATATATTAAACTCCTATTTTCACTGTGGTGTTGTAATATTAGATTCATATAGTCTTTGCAGTGTAGGCACTGGTCAATGTTTTAACCTTGCTCAAAATGATTTACGATGAAAGTGACTGTGGAAAAGGCTTAACCTTTCCTAAAAATGGCAAAATGAGATCAAGAATGGATCTCAAGTTGAGAATATCATGCAATTGAATGAATGTTCTTATAAAAAAAAACATGCCCATTGGTTACATTCTAATGAAATCCCATTTATTGGACATTTAACAGAAAATAAAACAGAAAAAGCACATTAAACATGGCTTTGTTTCAAAAATATGTTTTTATTTACACTAAATATCAATGTGTAAATTAAAATACTGCATCTTCACTGTAGTTGGAATATTATTTTTATTCAATGGAGAGGGTGACTTCGATAAGTAATCAAGTTTTTCAACTTGATTTCAACCAGTCTCTTTGAACGGAGCAGGTGGCTATGATGGTTTGGACCCTTGTTGTAGACATGTACATGTACTTCAGTGAATCTCTACTGAATGTTTCGTACTTCTACTCAAATTGTCCCTGGTGAGACTGTGAAGCAGAATAACTGGAGGAGAATACTGTTGGAATTAGAATTTATTTCCCAGAAAAGCAATAATAACCTCTAAATATTGAGTTTTTCTTTGGGCCCTCTGCAGTCTACTCAGTGGTTCTATTGAAGAGTTTAAACTGTGATGTATCACTCCCTAGTATGTTCAGCTGATGTTCCAGCAGTGCTAATCCTAGACTTACCTTCTGTTTCTATTGAGAAGTTTGAATCATAGGCTGTATTATTGTGCACTTGACACTGTAATATGTCATAGGAAGCAGTTCTTATTTTAATTTGAACACATTATGATGCTTCCAGTTTCTTTTACCAGTGACTGTTGATTTCTTCTCTTCTTATTCAACTATTGCCTGCCACAGTGTTTTGATCCCCATTTACACAACTAAATGACATCTATTCATAAAGAGGACTTTCTACAACCTATAACCATCAACGACCATCAAACATACAGAGCATTCCTCTCAGACGTCTGACTGGACCCAATCAAGCTTTGTGGCAGGAGATTATAATCCTTTGAACACCAGTGTAAATCATGATAAATATCCTGTCGGATGTGTTTGAGTTTGTATTGCTTTTTATTCAATGCAAAGGGCCAATGTTCAAGTCTGGGCTAACAGAAGGTTATACTCTACTAATTATACACTACTTATTATGAAATCTTGAGTCCAGCTCTTTTCTGTACGAGTGCCAGCATCATTACCCCCCACTGGTAATGTGATAGACCTTAGTAATCAACCTGCAGACAGATATTAAATCACACCCATATCATGTGACTAAGTAGAAATTTTGGGGGTGGAGCTGAGAGACGTTGTGACGCAGACAGCAGTCTTACATAAGATTCAGGTTTCCCCAAAACACAGAGGTTTTTTTTCTTAAACTTTAAAAGTGTTAGAGCACCTGCTTAATGATCCCCAGGTGATCATTTCAGTTTTGGTGCACCACAAAGCTGTGTTCTTGGCCTAATGGTACTCTATATCTACAACCATGCTCGTTTGAAAAATTTACATAGGATTCACATGCTATGCTGATGATAATCAAGTCTATACAAATAGCCACCCCCAGTATCTAGACTTATAGATATGCCTATTCAAAGTCAAATAATGGATAGCCCTCAACTTTACTAAGATATGCAACACTAAAGCATCTTATAGGTCTGTAATTAAGGGTCCAAGCCCGAACGGCTGGGAACCGCGGTTCACACTGCTACGCAGTTCACACAGAAGGGCTGTGGAGCCCTATTGTTTGTCTATTATTGGATAAACTAAATGAATAGATTGCCAGTGTTTGCAGAAACTGTATCACAGCAGATACTGACATTTAGCACACATACTACAGTTGTGTTTGTACATTGATGGTTGTATTTATACTTTCAGCTGATTTAGAGAGTCACTCTGAGTCTCAGCTCCCAAATCAACACTCAGACTCCAGGTTCACAGCTGTGTCCTGACCATCCACAGACATGACTTTCCAAATGAGTCTTTCCCCTTGATATTGCTGCATGTTGCTCACCCACTGCAAACACAATCAAATCATATCCTAGAAATATACACTCAAACACACCTACTCATTACCGAAACAATCACTCATAGTAACAATGCAGTACCAAAATAATATATGCAACCATGTGACACAGATTTAAGCTTTGTCTTGAAAATATGTATGCCTTGTGACACCAGAACAGTAGTTGGAATTGCAATCAAAGCAGCTTAAAAGGGTGTGTTACGTCTCTTTACGTGTGACGGTACAGTTTTACCTTCCACCACATCCTTTACCAAAAATCCCATCAATAAAACTTATAGGTCATGCTTACTGCCCATGCAGACCAGTTAGTTCTGTAGTCCGTTTACCACAGTGGCACAGATCCAACATCCCAGTTTAGACTGTCATTGTATACTTCAGCACCCCCCACCCACCCCCCACACCACACACACACACACAAACACACACACACACACACACACACACATACACACACACACACACAACCCCATAACCCTGCAGCTGCCCCAGGGAAACAGGCACCAAGGACAAGGACAGTTATGTAAGCAGGAACACTGTGAATCATTTATAATGATTCCATCTGAATCTGATGAGCAGGGTGTGTAAAAACGAAATCAGATGGTTGATTACTTTATGTGCCTATCAATTACATGATATGAAATAGAATACACTTTTAGTGTTTGTTTTCTGATATCTTTGTGAGGAAAGGTTGTTACTAAAGATGTAATGTGGCGTGTGTTAAACTGTACGTGTGGTTGGTAAAATTAATTGGTGTTGAAATTAATCAAATAATCGATACATCGCATCGAGAAGATTGACGATGCTTCATCAATAATCCACCAGGCTATAATGAATTATTTCTTTTCATTATTTATTGTAGGCCTAACAACATTTTTGTTTACATATTCTGTAATGTTTTGCACATTCAGGAAGTGACATGTGCCGTGGTGTGCAGTCTGATGGCAGATTCTTATTCACAGCAAAGGCCTTAGGGAGCAGTTGAGGGTTACACGCATTCACAGATTCACACATGGGCGTTGCCAAGACCAACTGGCAGTCTTGCTCACTGATGGCTTCCACTAATCCACATTTGGTACGTTTCTATCTACATTATACATTATCTTATAGTTCTGTAATTTGGGGTCCAAGCCCAAGGGGCTGGGAACCGCGGGAGCAAAGCTACACGGTTTACTCAGCAGGGCTGTGGAACCCTATTGTTTGTCTAAGGATTATTTTCCATTGATATTGTTCATCTCCGCCTAAAACTCCCGCTACAGGCTAAACCGTGTGGTGGTGGGAGGTGCCATTTTCAGGACTGGTCCAAAACTCCGCAAGGACCTCAGCCGCAACAATTGACTCACTTCCACACCTAGGTCGTGCTATAGTAGAAAAAAAACTCGTTTGGCCCTATGACACCCAAACAGTTCATCGGACATTCAAAAACCATATATTTTTATACACGTTTAAAATGATCCACATTTGGTATGTTGTATATTGATGGGGTTTTTGGTAAAGGATGTGGTGGAAGGTAAATCTGTACTTTCACACGGGAAAAGACGTAACACAGCCTTTTAAGCTGCTTTGATTGTAGCTCACAACTACTGTTCTGGTGTCACAAGGTAAACATATTTTCAAGACAAAGCTTAAATCTGTGTCACATGGTTGCATATATTTATTTGGTACTGCATTGACACTATGAGTGATTGTTTCGGTAATGAGTAGGTGTGTTTGAGTGTATATTTCTAGGATAAATATTGTGCATATTACGCACAAACAAATTTGTGTAGCTAACTATGGAAACACCAACTTTGCCATATCTCGACCAAAATGTAGGCTAGAAACGCAAAGCTTTAGATTCTTGTTTGCTACGACCTTCTGAAAGTCCGCCACACAAAACGTTTATATCTCATGAACTGCTTATCTGAATTTTGGAGGGTCCCATCTAGGGCCACTCCTGAGGCCACCCCTCAGGTAGTTGGGTACTGATTGGTCAAAGTGGGCGTGGCCTATGGGACCCACGTTGGATTTACCACTTACACTAAAGTGAAGAACTTGACATTAACAGGGTAGATATACAATGTGTTAGTGACCTCAATTACCAAATGTTACACTTGTGGATCACTAGGTGGCGTTATAATGACATCAAATGTGTTTTTGCCTATAACTCTCTCATTACACATTGCGTCACACAAAAAACTTTACATCCACATGTTCACTGAATCAAAGGGAATCACCTGATATAGGCCAAGCACATTTCTCCTCAAAATACTTTTCGCAATATCGGGCTATGCGCAAAACCAACTTTTTTTAACTCATTCTAGGCCGTGCGAAAGATCTGCATGAAACATGGTGTGTAGCATCTCCAGATGGCCGAGACAAAAGAAAATAATTCACAGAAATTTGCTACGTTAAAGAATGCGCATTTGACGACCAAACTAATTTACCTAGCTAGCTATGAAACACTTATCCTATTACATCTCAGCCAAATTACATGTTATCAGCAAAAGATTTGAGATTATTGGTAATGGTCCCACTCCGATGCTCTGACCCAAATTTGGCCAAGATTGTCCAATAAGTGGCGCTATAATCCACATTCATTAATTTTGGCCAACATCTCAATTCATTTAAATGGAAAATTTGCAATTGCAATATCTCTGCCACAGTAGATGCTATCCACACAAAACTTGATACTGATACTCGTTCGGGATGATGCTTTGAAGCTCTGTAGCAAAAAACATCGGCCGTTAGGGGGCATTGTAGCCAACATAGACCAGTTTCTGCCCTTCTACTCAACCAATGTTAATGAGATATTTGCAACGGCAACGTACCGCCGACCTTGCGGCCCACACACCTTGATATTTCCTGACATTTGCCTCCCCGATGTTACGCATTGGGCCCTGCTTTTGTGCACTCCACCAGTCATACATATGGTCAGGATACTTGGACCCTGGTCATAACTGCTTGCAGTTCTCTTTTATCCTTGTGGTTTATGTACTGAGTGAGACGAGTGACAGAAAAAAGAAAAGTAGTTTTGATGTCAAACCTGAGGATGGAACAAGAAATTAGCTCAAGGTTCTTTTCCTGAATCAATGCTGCAATTCAAAAACTTGACTTTTGTGTTTTAAACCTAAGCTGTTTACCCGTAACCACACATTAAACCATGACTTCCTAAACTGAAAGGGAAGTGATTATCTTATGAAAGAGATTGCAGCCTTTATACCGTCTATGGATTGCTCATATTTTACATGGACTGTAGTCCTGAGCCGGAGCAGGAAGAAACCATGTTAACAGGTTGACAAGCCCCACAAATAGACCAAAGCATTTGTAAGACGACTCTGCCAACGACTGTGCGAGTTATGTCTGTCACACAGTGAAAAGTGCTTGATTGGAATGAGCATTGAGCAATGAGATGGGAGGCGTTGTGTTTGGTGTTTGGTTGTACACAACGTTGAATAAATTCAAAGGTGATGAAAATGTTTCTCTGTTTTCTTTGTGTCACTGCAACTTTACCTCCCACATCTGAAGGCAGCTGCTCACATCCTGTGGCCCACATGAAGTTTTAGGGGAGATTAGGTCATGTCGGGTCATGTCTTTATTAAGATTGTTGTCTTAACAAAGAAGTGAGCTTACCAGCCCTGTTTTACCTGCTCCTCATCTCTGCATGAGGCTAAATTAGCCTTTACTAGCACAAGGTAAATACCCGGATCTCCAACTGAATTGTCGGTTATCGAGTTGCATTGTGGGGGATGTAGGCGCTAGGTTTCAGACAGGGAAGAAAAATACGTGGAACAAAACATTTTCTCTGGTTCTGCCGCATAGATTTTAGTCTATGTCAAAAAATGTTAAAAGAAAGAATACAGTGCTAAATCAGTGGGATTATATGCGAAGCGCTAATTTAAATTTACGAGCTCGAAGATGTGCATTTCGTTTTTTATGCCGCATCTGTGGCGGTAAGTGCAGGTGTTAGGTATGTTTTTGGATGTAACTTTCACTTGTTTTTGAAGTTTCAATCTCAATTCTTTCCTCTTTTTGTTTGTTTAGAAATCAGGGGTGTCCAAAAAGATGCCAGAAGGAATAACAAAAATGTATCATGCTTTAATTACAATGTTAGATTAGATTAGATAATACTTTATTCATCCCATAATGGGGAAATTCCCTTGTTTAGCAGCAGTTTTCCACAGTAAAAAGCAAACCAAACAAACAAGCAAACAAACAATAACAGGCAAACAATAGACAATGTGTTAAAAGTACTGAATGAATGTAAAGGGGCATTAAATAGAAGGTATTGTAAAGTAAAGTGAAGTGGCCAGAGTACAAAACATATTGCAGTGTAAGTAAGTAAGTGGCGTGAAATTAAATTGAATAATATGTAATTAAATAATATAGCAAAAGTAAATTACAATAATATAGATGATATTGAAGTGTAACCATAATATATAAATAATATTGAAAAAGTATATTTAGTCATCATTAAAAATATATATAAGGATAATAAAAAAATATACATGGAGCCATGGTGTGTGAAACCACAGAAACCACATTGTCAGGTGGTGCAGGTGATGTAGAGTCTGACAGTGGCCGGGATGAAGGACCTGCGGTACCTCTCCTTCTTCCACCGGGGGGGTATCAGTCTGCTGCTGAAGGAGCTGCTCAGTGACCCCCCAGTGTCATGAAAGGGGGGAGAGGGGTTGTCCATGACGGATGTCAGCTTCGCTAACATCCTTGTCTCCCCCACTTTCTCTTTAGAGTCCAGAGGACAGTCCAGGACAGAGTCTGTCC